>NW_025781000.1:0-45384 GCF_021130785.1 Homalodisca vitripennis | reverse complement strand
AATGTAACTAACTTTTGATTATATTTTGATAATAAGTGTTAGAAATTAATACAAAACATATTTATGTATAGAAAAAAATGAAACTTTTTGGAGAGGTTTGTATAAATATATTTAAAATTATCGTATTTATTTAAATATAATATAATTAATAAATTCTCCAAAAGATATAAAAGCCAGTTTTCAAAGGTTTTAAATATGTAAACTTACAGGTGTTTTCTCTAATTGTACATGGGATTTGAGTTTTTAACATGGACAGTACATGGCCTATAAGGCCCTCTTAAATATTAGTCATAGTATTATGAAATATGCCTCGTTTTTAAGCTTTAAATAATACGAACCCAAGTTTTTTATGGTTTCTTTGATATTTTAAAGACTATTTAGTGAAATTCTTAAACTATTTTGCATTTCGTTGTTTGAATATTGAAAAAATTCTTTACAAGAAAAGTCATAAAGCTTTTGTACGCATTTAAATCATACTTTTAAAACGAGACCACTCCGATAGTTCATTTAAATTACAACCGACTCTTAACAAGAATATAATTGTTCCTTGATCGATTATACTTGATTATACCGTATAAATTTTAAGTAACTGAAAAACTATAGACCTAAATAGACCATCCAATATACACTCAGGAATATGATGTTATTTCTTTGCACACCTAATTTAATGTTAAATAATAGTCTAGATGAATGAATCATCACAATTAACCGAAGCTTGTACCTGATATTTAGCACTTCCTATCAAACTCAATATCCAAGTGGAAACTCTGATATAATGGCCAAAGTTCCATCAGTTTGTATTAAATGTGGTTCAATGCTAGTAGCGGTGATTGGTTTGGTTCCAAGTAATCTATAATTCGTTGGTCAATGAGGTTTTGTTGTTTCCGACGATTAACTGATGTTCTTAAATACTATAATATTATGATTGAAAATTATGTTACAGTTCTTATAATGTTTTGAGTTAAAATTATTATTCATCTTCATAAAACATAATCGATTGGTTTATAATTATTTTCAGTTTACCATGCTTGTTAGTAGTTACCTATTGAAGCAAAAAAAGAAATGTCTTTTCCAATTTTTAACACAATAGGCTGGGTATGTGCAATTATTTATGGAGTTTTAATTAACCACCACAATATTAAAATATAAAACTGTGTTTTTAAATTTCCTGCTCGTGAAAAAGTAAATCTTTTACATTTTTTTGAAATTTTTAACGTAAAAACACATTTTAAAAGTATTTAGGTTAAAGTATGGAAATTTAGATAACTTTAAAAAATTTGTTGAGAGATGAAGAATAGTGCTTAGTTTGGGCCCTAAACGGGTTGTAAGTGTGTAGTGTCTTTAAAGCTACATTGGTTTATTTTTTAAATTAAAACTTAAATTAAATGAAAATTTTGCGATCAAAATATTGGGATTTAATTTTAGATTAGATTGTGAAAAGTCAGGGTAAAAACGAACATGTAATCCTTTGGCAAGTTAGTTACTGGTAGTTTTAAATTGTTAGGAAGGCAGGTTAACTGCCTTAAATTGATTAGAACTTGTCTTGTTGTGACTATTGTTCTCCTTGTTTGATACAGCTGGACCAATGAGAGAACACCGCGGATGTCCTGCAAAGTTGATCGGAAAGGGAAGTATTTAAGCGCCCGCTCATAATTTTCGCCCTTCTTTTGGTTATTTTCGTGAGTTAAGTTAATTACAGTGCGCCGTGCTTCTTAATTTTTATTCCGCGAAGGATTTTGTGGAAAAAATTAAATTCATAGAAACTACAGAGCAATCTGCATAATTAATTCTCGATGAACAATAGAACATAATAGAATCATACAATTTACAGTTGGTTCAATCTTGCAAGAAAGGTGAATTAAAATAATTGAACTTTGTTAATAACTTTAATTGAAAGTTGGAAATTTAGTAATTTATTCATATTTACCTGGAAACTGTTTTATTGTGAATTATTAATTGGAAATTAATTGAACATTAATAATATTGTTTGAGAGAGTTGTAATCTGAATTGCAGAGACTTGAAAGTTAAGGTTCAACTAGTGTAAAGAGAAGTTTAAATTTATATTTTTTGAATTGAGAGTGTACTTAGAAGTGAAAATTTTTATTTGAGTTATTTCTAAGTGGTATTTGATTTTTATATTAAAACTTTATTATTTTATTTTAGAAAGGAGCTCTGATTTTTAGTTTGATATATTTGATTAATATCTTTATTTCTTTCCAAAGGAACTTTTAAATTTACTAAACGGTTTGTCAATTCTTTGTGGAAAATAGAGTTATGAACATTCTGAAACGTTGAACTTATTAATTTGCCAGCTTAAAATAAATCCATTACTTTTATTTAGATCTGTGACTTTTATTTTAGACAAACCAGATAATATTTAATAGTCAAAAAATTTAGTAACAAATTGTACTGAATATTCACTCGGAGCTTACTAATAAAAAATCTACAATCCAAGTCGTTATAAAGTGTTAATAAATTACCATGTTTTTAATATGTATAATTTTTGACAAGAATAGCTACTCTGATTGAAAATTTCTCAAGATTTAAATACAAAAGAAATTTTAAGACAATGTTCACTTGAATAATTAATTAACTGTATTAAGTACAGCTTTCCTTGTTTTCCTGAAATGTTTTGTTTTATGAATTGTATTCTTAATCTAATACGACTTTCTTGTGTACCCTTGTTTGAGTTTCTGTAGACTGTAATCTATGCAGAATCGGCTCTTGGTTACACCGTACCTTACAGTGATCAGACGTTCTTTTCACTAGAACGAACGTGAATCACTGTGATTCACAGGTTTAAAACCACAGGTCGTGTACCTGAGTGGAAACAATTATCACTGTTCAGTTAAATGAACACTTAAGCTAATCACTATTCAGATTAGCTTTAGCGATGTTGACACGTACTCTGAGCAGAAAATGAATGTGTGTAAGTATTCAACACATTTTAAGCAAGTACAGTAATTATTCTCCAATGTAATAAAAGGGTGTATCTTCAACAAAATCTTTTGTCATAACAAACCTGCCTGTAACTATTACATACATAGCCTTTAATATACGCCATCAATGCGTGTGAGAGAAATATTTATTTATATTCGAAATGGAAAATAATACAATAATTGTACCAAAGAATACTCTTTGAATTAATGTAGACTGTTCAGCAGTGTTTATGAGAGGAAAATAAACAATATTGAGATAAATAATTCCTTTTGTAACTATACAAAATACATGAAAATGATCTGAAATAATAAATGGTCCATGTTTTAATTTAATTATGCTCATGGTCAAATGTAAACTTTTAAATAAATAACTCATTTTAATCTTGGGACTTCCTGCGGACAAATAGAGATACCGACAGAAAATGAATTGGCAGCAAATTTACGCTCAACCAAATCCCATAGTTGGAAAAGTAACCATCATAGTCATTCTTATATGTAGAAATGAGGTTTTTTTTCTTGAAAAATTTAAAGCCTACCTTAAAAATGTTTCTTGACATGTCTTACCAAATAATTCGTTCAAATTGGTTGTTTTTCAAGTTAGGTCTCAAAGATATTCCGGTGAATAGGAAGAGTGTTACAACACTAGAAGGCGCTGAAATTGTGTTACCCGCAACACATTTAATATTCCTATGTAAAATCTTATTTTACTCAGCTTGTTTTCAAATTGATTTATTCTGATATTTCATCGTTGCTATGACGGTTTCCTACTAATACAATTTAGTAACACGCGTTTCCATCGAACTTGCCTATATAGAAGTGGATCTTTATGTAAATATTTTTAGTCCACGTGTCAAATGGTTTATGAGATATGTTGCAGAAAGACAGACTGCCAGACAGATAAACCAAATCGCCAGTGCCCAATCCTGTATACATTTATGTAGATTTAACTAATGGAATCGGTAGACCGACGTAAGATAGCCGACATAATACTTGTAACTCAGACAACCTGTAGACTGTAGTGGCTCAGTATCTTGGACCAGTATAAACGAATCTATAACACTGGAAATATGTAGATCATTTATAAAAAGATGTTAAAATTATACTAACGTGAATTTTGTTGTTATTGTATTTATATTTAAGAGAATTTTCCTATTAAAAAAACACAGTAGAATGATTCGATCGTGTCCCACGGTTTACTGGTTACATTAAATATTTTGTACGACGGCATAAAACATATTAATATTATGTAAGTATCACCATTTTTTGTTTTTATATTTAATTACAACATGATACATGTGTAAATTTAACCGTACAAAACATTACTCGTAGAATAAAGTCCATCTCAAGAGTAGTTAACAAATTTAGGTTGGTCTTAATATATGGATACAGGACCTTAGATGTATAGCATTTGAACTATCAACCTCTACCCGTTCTCATTATTAATACCGAAATTGCCCAGAGACACAGGTGTAATTAACTTAAATCAGATGTAGATTTATTCAAACCTTTTTACCTCTATGAAAAAGCATTTAACATTTGCCATTTCTCCCTCCAACCTCCTTTCCAAACCCTCAAACACAATCTCCCTTTCTGGTTTGACCATTTAAAGACTCTCGCCAAACTGTTTGTGACGACCCCAGCATATAGTTTCTAAGACCAGACCGGTAACATCATATGCGGTCTTAATCAGCCAATTTAAAAATATTAAAATTATCAGTAATATATTTTATTTTTATTCAGCATAACATTTAATTGTAGTAAACGAGTAATGAATATATGCAGCCAGACTTATTAGGTTAAGCAGTGCAGGTGGAGAAGATATATATTTTAATTCAGCACATGAATTGTAAGTCCAAGTCTGTCAGCAGTAAGCCTGGTAACTTTCCATACCCAGAGCAGCTGCGCAGTTACTGGGTGGTAAACAGGCAGGAATTTGCTGAGGTAGCGTCTGGAACAACGCTGCTCCCTGGAGTTCGTTGTTCTGAGTAGCAGTCGTGCCAGGGTTTTGAACGCGTCAAGCTCGCGTGAAATCGCTCTCTCGCTCTCTCTCCCGATCTAAATTTGTAATTGTTCAACCGATTCTAAATTATGCAATAAAATTCAAATTGTTTTCGCAATAAACTAAATTGTTTTATTTGGCCAATCGAGGAGAGAATTTTCATTACAGCAACCTGGGCTAGTTCCCATCACCGTGTCCGAATTAGAACCCGAGAACTTTTAAAATTAAATTACGTGTGGTCGTCACGCCACATATTTGGTGTCAGGTGTGGGGTTGTGTCAGTTGGTTCTGTCGGTCGGTTCGTCTTTCTAAAAATAAATTAGTGTTTCTTTGTTTCGTTGAAGAAATCGAAAAGTTGGTGCAAGAAGCCGGGACAAGGATGATGGGATTGATTTTTCTAATCCTGGGAGTAGTAAGCTGCTTCCAGCAAGGGGTCATATTTGAAGGAGGCAGAGATGTGCTGCTGACGGACAGCCATTGGAGGGTCACGTTGCAGTACAACTTGACGCAGATTGAAGAGGAATCCCGAAATCTAAGTATCTTGGTAACTGAGGTAAAGAATCATTTTAATACATTTTTCGAAGATCTACTTAATGAAAATATGAGTTCACACTCTCCATTAATTCAATTGGAAGCCGGATTTCGTTACGAATTTGTGCTATTACAGCAGTCAGTTAGTGAATACCTAAATGAAATTGATGATCTAATAAAACTGTTACCACCACAAAGACGTGGAAAACGAGGTTTAGTAGATGCAGGAGGTCATGTGTTAAAGTTTCTGTTTGGTACACTTGAGAATAGCAATTTAGAAATTATTGATGGAAAAATGGATTATTTGTACAACACCAACGAGGAAATAGTGCATCAAGCTAAGGAGCAGGTGACTGTTCTAGCAAATATGCAGGCGGAAATAGTATCACATGCAAAAACAATAAATAACGTAATTTCTATATTGAAAGAATATCATTCTAATATGCATGAACAAATGGTTAAAATTTTCACACAAGCAAATGCTGCTCATTATCAGTTAAAAACTCTTTTTGAATATTTGAAGTTAAGTTCTGCGCTTTCGGATACTAAAGAAACAGTAAGTAGTGCAAGACGAAAGATAACTAAATTCCATCAAGCAATTGAGAGCTTAGCAGCTGGGAAGGTTGACAGTAACTTGCTAACACCTCATGAGTATCTAAGAATTTTGAAGGAAATTGAAAAGGTTATACCTCCAACGACTAAATTGTATTCACCTGTTAAATTAGAAAATATTCATCAATTTTATTCTGCTGTGGTTGTTCATAGTTATACAACGATTCACACCCTAAGGGTAGTGATGAGGTTGCCTCTTTCAAACGATAATAAGATGTTCCAATTATATGATATTATTACATATCCGGTGTATGATGCCTCTCTCAAAGTATGGACCCAGTGGGAAGTTGGTACCCAAAAATTATTGATCAGTAAGGATCGGTTGATGTACTCGATGTACAATCAATTGGAGTTCGACCGAGAGTGTCGAGGGGAACAACTGATTGTTTGCCCGTTATCGAATGTCCTGTTAAGCGTAAGCAAGAGACCAAATTGTGCGGTTGAGATGTTTCATTACGAGCAAGTGAGGCTCTGTGGTAGAAAATTAATATCGGGATTAAGGTCCCCGGTACTTGTCAAAACTCCAAGCCGATGGATATACAGTGCCTCAGAGGAGCACAGATTGACTTTGAACTGTCTAACTAGTGACGGGACCCTGAATATAACTTCCGCGGTAGTGAAGGGGGTCGGTGAATTTAGAGGAATTGATATGTGTGATGTTGTCTCTGAAGAATTCAAGGTGCCTGCCCGTATTCACGGCAGCTCTGTGTTCTCAGAACAGATAAGTGAAATTGTGTTTCCAAATGTGGAAGAAATTTACACAAGCGAGGAGAAGGAGCTGTTTAGCTCTGAGCAGGAAACGGCTGTGAAAGTCCTGCAGGGACTGAACGAACGGCTGGGCACATTAGGTGTTAAGGAGTACCGTCCCGGAGGACGTAGTCCGTCTTCTGAAGTCCCACATTCTGTTTGGTCGAAAACTTTATGCTGCAAAAGTGGCAGCTGCTGGTAGTGTTGGGTTAGTGTCAATCCTGATGCTTGTGTACATGTGTTACAGATTTGTTATGCCTGTGATGGCATGGTGGTCGAGTCGCCGGAACCGTCGCCGACAGCGTCGCTCCGCCACTCTGACCGAGGTCTTCGCAAAAGTGAGAGGCCTGACGTCACTAGACAGTCCTGAAGGAGACCAAGAGGGTGTGAACCCTGGAGAGATAAACGATGTTGAACAGAACGTGGAGGCAGTCGAAGTTGTTAATCTCGAGCGACTGCGGGACGTGATACAAGCTTTGTAACTGTTAGTAATGACACTCTGAATAAGTGTGAGTCCCTCAACTCACTGTGGTATGGTGAGAAAGTTTTGCTTGGCAAACTCCATACCGATTGCTCCAGACATTCGTTTTTAATGCTGTGACAGAATAATCTTTCAAAGGCCTTGAGTAAGGAATGATCGATTTGTGTTAATTGTGGTTGACTAGTCAAGTTGTGTTGAGAGATGTGTGCACACGGGACAGTTGTTAAAGGAGACACGGGAAGATGTATTAAGGAATACACTCGTAGTTATGTTAGATTGGTGATTGTTGATGTAACCATGTTTTTAGATGTAACGTTTTAATTTGTAAAATTGTAGTGTTGTGGAATGTTGTAACTAATCTTGTGTTCTGATCAGGCAGACTTGGAGATATAATTTTCCAAAT
Organism: Homalodisca vitripennis; assembly: GCF_021130785.1. Classification (NCBI taxonomy): domain Eukaryota; kingdom Metazoa; phylum Arthropoda; class Insecta; order Hemiptera; family Cicadellidae; genus Homalodisca; species Homalodisca vitripennis. The sequence goes on along the minus strand of NW_025781000.1, from coordinate 37,671 downwards.
TATTCGATAATTGGTTAATATTTTAAGCGATTGACAAAACGTAAGTAAAATAAACATGTGAGACAACCACATGGGGCACAGGAAGGACCTGCCGGCCATCCAAACATACCCTTAACCCTGATCCTACCTTTACCCCAAAGTTCTGGACTGTGTAACCCATTGTTGGCTTGATGCCCATGCGTTCAACAGTAATTGTTAGACTAACTTGTCGCAACTGCCTAGTTGGCTTGCGCAACCAACTAAGCGGTGTAACGTCTCCAGTCTGGCCGATGTAGTAAAGTTGTAAGTTGTTTGTTAATTTTCTTATAAGTGAATTGTGAGTTCTATATGAATATTCAAAATAGCCTTTCCGGAATTGAGGATTGGTGTGTCAGGAATAACATGTCTGTAAATCCCAGTAAGTGCTCTTATATAACTTATCACCGCATCAAATCCCCAGTCCATATACTTATACTCCATTTCTGGTACATCCATTCCACGGTCCCAGTGTATAAAAGACCTAGGCGTTATATTTGCCAGCGACATGGGATTTTCTGGACATATAGACCACATCAGTAGCAAAGCAAACAAGATGCTTGGTTTCATAGCAAGATTCTCTAGAGGCATCGACAACCCTTCTGCTCTTCGCTCTCTGTATTGTTCCCTTGTGAGACAGCTTGTGGAATATGCAAGTCCCGTGTGGTCGCCTTACACTGTTGGCAATAGGACGAGACTGGAGGCTCTACAAAATGCGTTTTCCTTCGCTTGATTGGTGTCCGGCTGGGTTTTGCCTATCTTGATGTGCCTGTGGAGGAACTGTCCAGCAATCTGAACTTGTCACCTCTTGGCCCTGCGACGTGACGTGGCTGATGTTGTCCTTCCTCTGGAAGATAGTGAATGGTCGCATGAACTGTCCAGATCTCCTAGCTGAAATCGACCTCAGAGTTCCGGCAAACACAAGATCTCGAGATCTGCTAGGTCGAAGATACCACTCAACCAACTTTCGACTTCAACAGTCCTTTCGCAAGGTTTATTCGCCTGGGAAATCAGGTTGCGTCTGGGTGTGACCTGTTCTTCGATGGACTTCACCAGGTTCGCCGGCAGGCCTTCTCTCTTCTTTCTGTGAGGGACTAGTGATTAAGACCTACAGTAGTTAGCTTTAATCTGTGTTAAGTGCATGTTCATTGTATTATATGTTGTATTTATTTAATTTCACTGTTATTTGTTAAATGTTATATATTATATTTTAATTTATTAGCACAATTTATTTATGTTCGCTCCATACTTGAATATTTATTGTTATTTGTTAATCTTTATTTTTATTTTTTGTTATGTTTTGGATATTTATAACTTGTTACATCTTTGAATACTAATTATTTATTATCAAATTTTGTATGATACCTATTTTGTTACTTTATGTAGATTTTTCATCTGTTCGTATTAATTTTATATTTTCCGCTTTATCTACTATCTATGCTTGTATTTGTAAATTGGCTGCTGCCGTTGGAAAATAAATAAATATGTTTGGCTTAGGTTAATTTTAAGCTCTAAGGCATCAGTAGAATGTAATGAAATGTAGGAGGAAGGTCTCGGTGAGCTACCCTGTTTCCAGGGGTAAGCGAGGTGAAAACCTTGGGGAGCCCCCAGGTCCACAATGCCCTTAAAAACCAAGCGTGGGGGGCGGAACCTTTAGTTTTAGTTTTTTTTGTTGTTGTTTCTGCCATGAAACTGAAGAAGGTCGAGAAGTGTGAGGAATGTGTCCTCCAGTTGTTGGATGTTCAGAAGAAACGTCAACGCAAACTTTTTAAAAGATGAAAGGTTTTTGAACCGCTTTTCCAGAGACCCCCCTCGCATTTACAGTGTAACGGCCACTCACTAAACTGGGTCGAGCCACTAGTTTTTTTAAGCCTTTTTGTCATAGCCCTTATAGAATGTAGTACTGTAATGGTTTGGTCGATGCCTTAGTAGCTTAATAAGAACAATTAAGATGTTAGCAATTTTTGTACTATTCTTGAGGATGGTTCTTAACGATTTATTTTGTTAGTTAAGTTTGATGTCATTCATGACATGCTACTTGTTGGCTGTGTATATTATAATGGTTTTGTGTTATAGTCGATGTACAAGTGAACTAACTCAGGATAACTCCATTATAATCCATAGTAGGGGTGACTGAGGAAACCGGCCCCGAGTGAAAAACCCACGAGGCTTAACCAGGAATGGGGGAGTAGCGTTCAAAATTCACAAAGAGGACTACCACTTTATAATTATTTTTAATTTAATTAGGCTCTGCAAAAATGTGGTATGTTATCAACTAATATTTTTAATCATTAAAATTAAACCCATCAAACCATAGTTATCCTGGAGTGCTAAACCAGATTAATTAAATGTAGTTGTGTTGTAGTTCGACTTGAAATGTTTAAGTATTTTAGATTCAGTTTAGAAGCAGTTCCCTTGTACTACGTATTGCTTTAAATGTGTTACTGGTTAGGTAGTCGTATTTGGGTCATTAGAGATAATGGTTATCTGATGTTAATGACTGGTCTTGAATTAGTATCGTAGTATACCATGATATATGTGTTGTAAGCCTGAAATCTTTTGTGTTCAATCATTGAGAAGAGAGCGAGCGATCGGATCGAATTAAAGAATTACGTATCGCGTTTGCATAATTTTTTTTACTAAAAGAAATTTCTGCTTTTTTTAGGGAACTCAATTGTTTATTTAAATTTCATTTAGTTGAGGCTACTGAGTGACAGCTGGCATGGTAATCAATGAACATATACTAAGATTTTCTTGCTAAAGGATAAGACAGGGATCCTCCCCTGCAGATTAGAGACTTTTCTTCTGGCTGCTGGCTGATGGTTCCTCATACTTGGGGACAAGTATGGTTTTAAGGTGGGGGGGGTGTGACGACCCCAGCATATAGTTCTAAGACCAGACCGGTAACATCGTATGCGGTCTTAATCAGCCAATTTAAAATATTAACATTATCAGTAATATATTTTATTTTTATTCAGCATAACATTTAATTGTAGTAACGAGTAATGAATATATGCAGCCAGACTTATTAGGTTAAGCAGTGCAGGTGGAGAAGATATATATTTTAATTCAGCACATGAATTGTAAGTCCAAGTCTGTCAGCAGTAAGCCTGGTAACTTTCCATACCCAGAGCAGCTGCGCAGTTACTGGGTGGTAAACAGGCAGGAATTTGCTGAGGTAGCGTCTGGAACAACGCTGCTCCCTGGAGTTCGTTGTTCTGAGTAGCAGTCGTGCCAGGGTTTTGAACGCGTCAAGCTCGCGTGAAATCGCTCTCTCTCGCTCTCTCTCTCCCGATCTAAATTTGTAATTGTTCAACCGATTCTAAATTATGCAATAAAATTCAAATTGTTTTCGCAATAAACTAAATTGTTTTATTTGGCCAACCGAGGAGAGAATTTTCATTACAGCAACCTGGGCTAGTTCCCATCACCGTGTCCGAATTAGAACCCGAGAACTTTTTAAAATTAAATTACGTGTGGTCGTCACGCCACATGTTTTCTTCTTATTATTAATATTTGTAAAAAATATTAATCCTATCTGCTAATTAATCACAAATATTTCAGGAAGAAATCCCAGATTTAATATTCTCGCCAGAAATGTAAGGGACACAGTTACAGGGTATGTAATAGGCACGCAACACCTCAGGCTAGATGTCTGTCCGACCGTCACAGTTTGCCTTATTACAACATTGCCTCGGGCTACAAGTAATTGGGTTTAGCCTGAGCTTCTCGAAATGATAATATCTTGGTCTTTGCTAACTTTTTTCTGAAAGATGTCTAATTTAGTTAAACGTTTATTATCAAAAAAGTGTGTATATATATATATATATATATATATATATATATATATATATATATATATATAAAATACAACTATACAGGATTTACATTAGCTTGAATTTTTTACATAATTAATATATTTCCACCGTTTTTTGTTACAAAAGAAAATAACAAATATTCAAAAACTGTTCAAATCATTTCTCGTCAATAATAAACGCTAAACAAAACTGACAGTCAATTAACTTACTAACGTGACACTGTATAGTGTAATAAACACAATATGATATTAACGTTGTTTAGTTTTTGTGTTTGAAAATATTTAGAATCTGTATTAAAACACAAACTTAGTTACCTTTCATTGAAGGAGGAGCTCTCATTATTGGAAAAAACTATTTTCTATAAAACTCATAAATGTCCAATAATTTTAATTTTCTCACACGAGGCTTTTCGACATCTCAGGCGCCATCGTGGTGGCATTACTTCGCCAGAGTGGTTCACGTCTGGCACTTACACCTTCCATTTGAACTGTCACTGGATACAGCAACAACCGCTGTGTCACTTAAATCTGGGTTATGGATGTTCGGGAGCGGAACATCACTAACCGCCAATGTCGAGATATTGTGACGCAAGGATGGAGTTGCTGAGGCCCCCTAAGTGTTAACCGGAATTTTATACTGTGTATTTAATTTAATGAAAGGTGGGATGCACTAATTACGACTTCTTATAACAATTAACATTGATTTATCAATGAACCGACTCAACAGATTATCGCAGGACTGGATAGGACGTGAAGAAAAAGACACATGCGGGGTCTTTCACCTTTTGACCTAAAAATTAATGCAGTTATTCCATTACCAGCCTAAACTGATTACGAGGTTAAACCTATGTATTAGGCCTTTGCACATACTTATTGGGACGGGACAACGATACGAAGATCCTGTCAGATTTTTACAAAAAGTGGTCAATTTTAGTTTACCAATCAACACCCTAGCATTGAAACCTCATCGATAATGAATATCTAATCTAATAAACCACATCATAATTAATATATAGATTAATAAAAGCAAAACCGAGGACAACAACCAGATATTAGTATGTAGTATTATGTAATTGCTGCAGTCAGTATTCTAACAGCAATGCACGACTTGTGCACAAGTGGAGAAGTTTGATACGAGTTTGAACGGTTAGTCTTCTTGTTTTGCCGCCGCTTCCACATTCAAAACAAGGTTGTTAGTTTAATGGGGCATGAAAGGAAACTGACTTCGAGATGAGGCTGGTTGTTGCTTCTTATATTGTGTTTATGGGGTTCCTTTATGGTTATGGAGTCAATCGTTTTTAAACTACACTACTTCTAACGTTAGGAGTTGAAACAATTTGTTAGAAGTGCACAAAGTAATATAGTTGTCGTATAATCGTTTCAAGGAGAGAGATTGTGATTACTACTTATATAATTATAAAAGTCAAAAGTATTACATACGGGCGTAATTTGAAGAAGCTGTTTGAACTATGGAAATGTAAGAGATAATAGTGTTTTATAATTTACTAATAAAATTAAATCATTAAATTGTTGTTAAATAAAAGAACCAAATAAAAACAAATTGTATTCATTTTGTAATTACATAAGATTGATCTACCTTTTTAAATATTATCAAAAGAGAAAATCAGTAATTTTAATTAGAGAAACTTTGAAATTATGATCAGATATAATAGTTTAATATCCTGTCATGAAATTTAAGACAATGAGCTCAATCCCACAATGTGCACTGGTGCTACCATACCAATAACAATTAAGAACATTGCGTTAGTTCTATGAAATTTAAATTTATGGTATATGTGGAATTTCAAAGTAAATAACAGTTCCGATGCCAAACACTATAAAACGTTGAATTTCGAATTTTATTAAAAAACAGTGCACGTTCATATCCTGTCTGTAACCGTTAAAGTTTATATCAGTACCATCGACCTTGTACTGTATCGACTCTCCTCCTTTTTATGTTTTATGAGATCCTCGCACAGGCCAGTGTGGTCCTTGAGGATGGGGAGGAATAAACTTGAAAAGGATAGGCCTATATTTCATTAAAAAAAAGAAAAAGAATACCCACTGATGGTAAATAGAAACTTCTGAAATTGAGTCTAAGAATATTACTAAAGTTCTTCACGATTCCTCCTTGAACAAGAGATTTCCCTGGTGGAGATAACCGTCCTCGTGAGATCGAATGATTAGGGAGCAAACACACGTTAAGTTGGTTGTGTGATATCTACAGATGCATACACCACATAATAAACCAAAGTCGTACAAAATCGTTGATTATATTCTTGATCCCATCAAAATTAACCACAAAGAAGGTACTGAAACTGAAAACCAATATAGACAACAGTACCTTCCTAGCCCAGCATAAAATATTTGATAAGTCGGGGCTGCTTTCCACTTAATATTTCGACTATATGGCATAAAAATAAATGTCAATCGATTTAAGTATTGGGTGATATTTGCTTTTAATACTTAGGCGATGGTTGTTATAAGGTAAACATGAAGATAAAAATGTATACTACGCAATTGGTATGGAAATGTTTTTACCTCAGCGATGTCTCCATTATGCGGTTCATAATTATTTTAATGAAGTACCCAACCGTCAGGTGTTTCCCTTTAAAAGTTGGTTTTATCAAATGAGCAATTAGAATTTATTTAGATAGTATAAACATAATTAATGCAATAACTGTACTATTTACGTGTCAGTTGCACATTTGTGTTGCCAATGCAAACAAGCTTAGCAAACATGTTTAAAGCACTGTGCTTACAGTAATTAAATACGGTAAAATAACCTCGTCTATTTACCATAAAATGGGCTGAATTTATAGAATAAACGATTATTTCACCTAATATCCAAAAGGATTTTTTATTTTGGTTCACAAAATATTATTTGAAGTTTTAGGCTAAAATAATATAAATAAAGTAATAACACTTGACTAAAAAGTATTTAACTTTTTATTCTAGGTTTATTAACTAGAAAGACTAATTTTTTGCAAGTAATGTACCACCAGCTGATACCTGCACAGAGCTTCGCTCCGTATAGAAGTGATATCAAGACTTTGTCTTCATAATATGATATAAAGATATAACCATGTTCCATTCTATGCGATATTCCCCATGCATTCATGAGTTCAGTGATAATCATTGAATTCTGTTTTCATTTTTGGATTCAACTTTGAATAATTTTTAGGATTTAAACTGTAACTTCTTTTCAGATATCACATCTTTTAAGTCAGGATTTGAAAGTATGTTTGTGTATTAACGACAATGAGGTGGACAGAATTTCTATTAAAAACCCCATGTATAAGCTTTGGTAGAATAGCACATGAATTGGTAGTAATTATGTTGAATTTATTGAAAAACTTTGTTGAATTTATGAAATATGAGCCCATAAATCAATAGCGTGATTGATTTTACAATAAAATAGTTGGAAGTGGGTACTCATGGAGTAGGGAGGGCGTTTTATTTTGATTGTTTAAGCTGTTGTATTTAAAAGTATATTATTTAATGTAAGGATCAAATTAAAATATAAGGTTTAGCTGCTTATGTATAGGATTAAACAGTTTTACTTTTATCAATTATTACGAAGTTGATAAGTGGAGATATAAATACAAAGGGTTCTCGGTGAGAAAACATAAATATTCCTCAGTGGATAAGGGATGGTAAACCTGCTAATGAATTATTGACGCGGAAACAAACATCAGCGCACTTTTCTGAGAAGTTCCTTTGGGAAATGCGGGAAAGTACGTTAATATAGAACAGTATCCGTTACAGGATACCCGTGAGTATTAGCTTCATCACATGAGTGTGCCTTTGTCTCAAATCCAGTAATTCTAAGAATCGCTCTACTAAATCGAGATTTCCATATTTATTTACTTAAACTAAAAGTAATACATATGTATATATTGATTTTTCGGATTATATTCATGCTAGAAAGTCAATTGATAACGTAGATAATCTTTTAAGATCATTCAACCTATAAGTTTTATATATTTAACAAGCTGTTTCCCGCGGCTTCGCACGCTTTTCGTTAGCTTTGCCGGTGCATGAGCACATTAAGGTTAAAGTAAATTATATTTCTAACGCCGATGTAGAGTTTCCCTTGGTGCCAAGATTTAAAAAATCTGTCAAAAGTGTAATTTTATAGCCATTGTACACGTACATGTTTCATTATTTTGAAGTGGTCCAACACTTAATCTTAAGTTCAACCAGAAATGTATACATCATATCTTAGCGCCAATAGCGCCATCAGATATGTATTTAAAGGCCAATATAATCATATCTTGGCGCCTTCAATTAGAGTTTGGCTATTAAACATACGTAACTGTCACGTAATTGCAATTTATTATGTGCAGGCGCTTTGAAAACATCTTTTTCATCTTTTGCAGTACCGCCTGGTGGCCAGTTATACATCAATGGGTATAGCATATAAACCTTCTTCGTAGAAAAATACATATACGTACAAATTTGGTCACAATGATTGATCAAATTGTTTTATATTCTATAAAGGATATACAGACAAAAATATATTTCATAGATTTGACACGATTTATATAGTATTTCATTAGTTTATATAAATTTCGTAAGATCTGTTAACAGTACGTGATATAAAAAAATAGGCTCGTTCTATGACTAGTCTACGCGCTCTGGGTACCTCAAGGCATATATCTGGTACCAATGACTAATAGATTTACATACATGAAATAATAAGACAAATCCTAATCTGTACAAATTATTTCTATGGCTCTTTGAGCTCCCATATTTACTTAACAGTGTGATACTTGTATGAAGTTTCCCTGGATGGTTTTACAAAGTTGAGTTTAACGATAAAATTAGCTGTCTATTCTGTGTCAAAAAAGGACGCAAGTAAGTCACCAAAGCAAACAAATTCATCCTAATTCAGGTATAACCACCTAATGTTCGATGAACTATCTACAGTGGGTGGTAACACATCTTCCGTTTATAAAAACAAATACAATTAATAAAGTGGATGACTAAACTAGAAATTTGATGAGTTTTTTTTTAACAGAGCTAATTAAAAATGTATACAATGTACATTTACCAGATGTCATATATACGAGATAGGTGTACAAACCCATTTCTCTCAAATCAATAATCAAAATAATGTTTCTCAATTCCAGTGTGGATGAAAATAAACATAGTTTAATATGTTGAAACAGGTCCCTTTTATGCAAATACAAAGTAATAATCTTGAAAAACTCCAGAATATACCGGGCAGTCAAATTTAAGCAACTTTCATAAAACTAATAGGGAAATAAATGTGTATTGAAAAGTAATCTAAATTATAATTTATTGAGTTGAATAATTCAGTTTCAAAGCATCTATTTAGGTCATGTGGAAATTCTTAATTTGTTATCGTTGGTTGCATTTCACTAACAAACTAACCAATTCAACCAGAATGGCTGCTGTTTGGTACGGAACTTGTCGACAAAGCTGAACAAGCACATTCTTTCAGCTCCACCAACTACAATATTTATCCATACAGACATGTTGGAACCTGAGCTTGGATTTTTTAACTGTATCACGCATTCTGACTGAAAGCTTCTAAGCAGAGTTCAGAAGAGTAAGTTTGGCTGTAAGTTACTTCCCTCGGTACTCGGTGTTCGCCCTGATAAAACAGTTATGTTAATAAAGACATTGACTCAAAATAATGTTTACCTCTATTATATGTACAAAGCAGCGATTAACAGCTTGTTCTATCAAAAATACTAAAACAGTGTGAACCCAATAAGTAAAATTTTGGAATACACCACACCCTTTGTAGTGTAACATACATCGTAGAAGTTGTCAATATTTCGATCTGTACAACATGTCGTTCTCGAGAAATCTGGAGAACAGATAGACAGACAGACAGTCATGCAATAGAGCTCAGTCAAATTACATGGTTAGGCCATGTACGACCATAGATCCCTTTGTTGTCTTGATGGAAATAAACTTATCAGACAAGCGTGCAAATGATTTTTTTCAAGACACCTTACCAAATGGTACATTCACATTTTTGTTCATAAATTAACCTGTTGTAGCAGTGTTTAAATAATAAAAGTCTACACACTTTTATTTTTACTACATGACACACACCCAGTCACTGAATGATTAAGTTATATATGTTTAGAATAGTTTATCATGTCATGTACTAATATGTCACATGTTAAAATGGCATATGCTTACATTCAGATTGTTAAAAAACTTACTTATTCTGTTACTTTCTGGTTGCAATAATGAGTTTTCAAGAGACCAATATTAAACTTATCGCAAACTCTCAGTTAAATCCAATGGAGTGTCGTACACCATCACTGAAATTAAGTTTCTCATATAAAAAGGGCTTTATGAAAAATTTCAAGTTTACAGGTAATTTCATTTTCGAGTTAACAAACAAGAAAACAGGAATGAAATTTACCCGTCGCACAGTTTCTAATCCCACATTGTTAATGATTAGGCAATGAAACGCAAGTCAATATTATATTATTATTATTTATATTATATCAGTACTTTAATCCATTCAAAATTATATATTCAACAAGATATTTAATCAATACACAAATTGATGTAAACAAATTAGTTCGACTTTATGCCTAGATAAATAAAGCTCTCCATTAATTCATATCACTAAAAGCCTATGCGATGAAATATAAGATGCAAATCTTAATTGAGAAATTAAAACTCCAGTAATTACTCTTACATGACATGACACCTAAAAATGTAAACAATGTAGAAGCTCTAAGGATTTATTCAGATACGTAGTATATTTGTTTTAATAAATTTAATGGTTCAAATAAAACACCTTTCTGCAAAAGAAAAAATTGTTAGAAAATTCAAAAATACATTATTAACATTTGTTTAACATCCTACAAAATCATATTTGTGTACTTCATTGAAAGATTGTAGTCATTGTTACAAGATATAGATTATAACCAAAACAAAGACCGCAGGGATCTCTCTACAGATAAGGGTTATTTTTTATCATTCCTGAAAAGATTGAGACTTTCTTTGCTTCTACGTAACTCTAAAAATGCTGGCTAGTCATAGTTAAGAGCTTTGAATAATGGCATTTCCCGGGATTGTGCTTGTTTACTGTGAACTATCTATCAATATTAGCAATTAAAAACACACGATTAATAACTAACAGTAAGTACGAGTAAGACACTGAATATATCATAGTTTATTTCTTAAACCTAAACACTTAAAAAATTTAAAATATGTCACAATTTCGATTTTAATTAACTCCAATTTATAAATAATTACAAAATTCACACTGATGTTACTAAAACCAATACTATTATATAGGAATCTAATGGTTTTCAGTTTTAAATACATTTATTAATATTTTTATTTAATTAGAATATTAAGTTTATTCAATGGGCGAGCTTTAGAGATCAGCTATTTCCCCTCAAATACCAATTCTAAATTGATCACGGTCGACCACTGTGACAGTTACTGTGACTCTTGTACCGGTGTGGTCACTGTGATCTAACCTACCTCTCCTACATCACTCCTGTGTCTATGTGTCTCCTGCACATATCCAATTCTCTGTTAATTATCCCATCTCACCCTCTCAAGCTCACCATTCACCTTTATTATTTTACATATTTTATTAACCCTTGTATACCCTTTACGTCCTCCGTTCAACGTGCTGAAGTCTATGTTCTCCCGCGAACGTGGACTATCCGTCAGTGTGGACCTCTAGAGCCCCCCTTGAACTCTCTCTGGTATCGTCTCCTCCTGATCTCGTGCGTATGGTCCAGGGACTCATCTTTAGTGGTGGTCTGGAAGGACAAATACTCTTTGTAAGTGACTTTTGGCATATTCCATGAAATTTTCTACCTTCAAATCGTCTCCTTTTAAATTGTCAGAAGCTGGAGATTCCGAATGGTTCTCCCAACCATTGCTAGCTGTAATTCCATTGATATTTATTTAAAATGAATGATTTACTAAACGAAGAATATGAAACAAAACTGGAATTTGTTGTTAAAATACAATTTTATGTGCAAGATTTATCATTCAAGATTTAATATTCAAAGATTCAAATATTCTTTATTCATACAAGTACATATATGTACAGAATTGCGTCACACTTTGTTGCTTAAAACTATGTATATAACTAATTTGATTCCTATATTTTTAATTAAATGACAATCTTGATTCAAAAAGGTGAGTCTAAAATAAACATAGGTACACAACCTACTATTTAGTAATTATAAAGTACAATCATTTACAGTATTTACATAATTACATATAATTTATACAGCTGATATGGTTCTGCCAACAAATAAATAATTTATTTTGTAAAATTATCCTGATTTTTAAATAAAAAAAAACTCTTCTATTGAATAACAGTTAATTTCTAATAAATAAGATTTAAATTTTGATGTAAAATGACTATTAATAACAAACACAAACTACTTTTGTTGGAAGGTGTTGAAAAAACTTTAATCCAGCATAAGAGGTCTTTTTTGTATATCTCAATATTGTGTCTCAATAGTTACTAAACCTCTTGTATTATATACATGATTACACTCTTGCCTGGTTAATAAATTATTTTGGTGGCAGTATTTCAGTGTTTATACGATGTTTAAATCGTATACCGTGGATATTTCTAAATGTTTTAAAGAATGTTTAACAGATTGATTAAATTCTGAACCAAGCATAATCCTTATAGCGTTTTTTTGTAATATTTATATTTCTTCAAGGTTCTTTTTTCAAGTTCAACCACAAATGCTTATGCCATATAAAATAATGAAACAATGAAAAGTAAATCGTCTTAAGAATTTTCACGTCATAGTAATGTCTCATTCTCCTCAGAGTGTACAGGCCGGATAAAAAGTTTTTTTAAACAAATTTAACATGAGGATCCCTAGTCAAATTGTTATCGACTAATAATACGAGAAATTTTGTATCAGTTAGTTGTTCGACTGTATAATTTTATATCAATATATTAGGGCTTATTGGGTTTCGGTTTTATATAATATGAAATGCGATAAAGGTGGTTTTGCCAGTGTTTAGTAATAGGTTACTGTTATGCAAAACTTGTTATTTTTGTTAATTCTATTGTGGCTATTTTCTCCATTTCTGTTTGATGTTTTACTGTAAAAAGTATTTTGGCATCATCAGCGTAAAGGACGTTGCTAACTGTATTGTTTTTACACAAAGCAGGCAATCCAGTATGTTGTGTACGGGTTACGGGGAATCGGAATAAAAGACTGAATTAGTTTACATCATCGACTGTGCTCGGTTAAGGTTGGAGGGTAACTGAGAGAGAGACAAGGGCAGGACACTGGAAGTGGTAGTGGTGGTATGATCTGGTGGCGTGATGAGAACAGCCAATGGCATTTATTCAAACTGATCACCCCATATGACGTTACAGCATCATACGATCATACAGTTGGTCTTTGGCTGTGGCTTTAACTTGCCAGTAACAATTTATAATATGTATAATAATTATTATTATAATTCAATACATTACACAGTAAAATAGCATACAAACAATAGTGGATCCAAAATGGATTCCTGCGGCACTTCAAAATTGGTTTTACTAAGTGATGACCTAAGGTTTTGCATAACATTGTGGGATTGATATTTTATTTTAACAGACTGAGAACGGTTGGCTAAATAAGATTCAAACCACTGTATCTCTTTACCTTTAACTCTGAGTTTATAAACAACATTAAGCATTCGTTTGTGTTAGACACTATCGGAAGCTTTTGAAATATCTAAAAATACACCAATAAAATTTTCTTTTCTATCTATTGCATCAATTATATTTTGTATACAATTTATACCTGCTGTGGTAGGTGTCCTACCAGCTCTGAAACCATGTTGTTGTTCATCTAACATTTTATTAACTTGAAGATATTGTACTAATTGGTTATAGACAACACACTCATATATTTTTGAGAAGGCTGGAAGTAGTGAAACTGGTCTGTAACTTGATACCTCTTCTAATTTTCCTTTTTTGAATATTGGTGTGACTTTTGCTATTTTTAGTTTATCAGGAAAAATTCCGGCAATTAAATATGAATTTAGCACAGGTATGAGTGGTTTTAAAGCATATATTAAGTATGTAGTGCTTGATTAGTAAAAGATGATGTCAAAGAAAGATATAATATCTAACTTTTGCTACAGACTTAAGAACTGTTGTAAAACCCATATTAGCTTTTTCACATAAATAGAGTTCCCAAAACTTCGTATTTACAGTATTTTCTTGATCAGGGGTAACGAGGAAATCATGACTATGGTACCAGAAACATCATAAACCGGAAGATACTTAAAAGGAATGAAAAGTCCTTTATGACTGAAATGGCTTTCTCAGACCTGTGTATGTTTATTGTATAGATATGTTTTGATCGCGGATACAAGGGCAAAGATAGCTTTGGCGTCGGTAATATAATTCATTCGAACTACAAGTGCTCATGTACAATTAAAACCTAAAAGAAGTTATAGGGAACTTCGCTTAACATTTGATGCCCTTAACCATGAACACTGTAATAATATGTAGCTACTTATGTGCCTACTTCCCTTTCAAGATTACAAAGAACATCACCAGCTATTACACCGTAAGTGCGTAAACTGAAAATCTAAGACCTTTGACTTTAGGATTCCTCTATACTGGGCTTAACATTTTTAAATTGTTAATGAAAGTGTTTGGAGTTATGGAGTAATGAAGAGAAAGTAAAGTCATTTTACCGGTTCTGCAAAAAAAGTTTCATTGAAACCGCTATCTAGATTTTAAATCTGAAAAAGGAGGCTAGCATATATTTTATTAACTATCAATTATTTCAGGAGGGTTAAAAACTTGATTCACAAGAAATATGCCTGTTATATCCCTTTTATTCAGAAGGAAATTAAATGCAAAACCACAGGTAAGAAATAAAATATAATAAACACTTTATTAAATCATGATAGAATAAACGTTTTTAAAACAGTGATATCACAGTAATAAGGATGGAATTCCTGTTTTAGCTAATTATGATATAGTAATATCAGGATTACCACCGACACGCAAACAAATAACTCTCAGCCAATGTGATTATGTATATGGGAGTTGGCTGTCTGATATAAACACCCGGTTTCTCTCGCATGGTTTTAACTAAATCGGTTTATTATTACTGATGAGTAAGGGTGTGCTGAGTTCCTGCAAGTCCGTAGTTAGTTACTGAAAGCAGGTATTGGTATTCACGATATAGCTCTTAAGTTTCGCTCAAGTATTTGATTTTTTCGCTCAATCCATGACAGTACAAAAGTCAAAAAGGATTTTTTTCTTTTTAGTTTTACATAGGATAAATTAACGGAAATGTGAAAGGAATTCAGTATAGTTGGTAACAGCAGGGATATTTTACTCTATTTTAGCTCTTGATTGTTTATTTTCATCATTGGATAAGCTAATACCAATTTTTATGGACCACATGCCCGTACGAAAACCTTATCAAACACAGCAATGAGGAGTTAGAGGACCTCAGATCTCTACACCTATTGTTTTGAAAGATAACGGAATCATTGCAAACTGATCATTTATGAAAATGAACCAACTTTATAGCTCTTGAAGTAGTCGATTTAAGAAAGTAAATGACCTGCTTACCACATGAGTAATTGCTGTCTCTCTCACTCCACTTCAGACTTACGGCTTCTCTTATCAAGCCGGATAACTGTTTCTACACTTTAGTCTGTAAATTATCGGACAAAACAAAAGTTTGTGAAGATGCAAGAGTCAACCTTCAATTCCACTATACTACCAGAGAGATTTATGAACACTCATTTGGAAAACCTTGGTCCAAACGCAATTTCAGGTATTAAATGCATGAACTAAGTTTATCCTCGTTATATATGTGCCTACAGGTAAATACAACTGACAGTACTTTTACGCTTATCTATATCTTTGATTGGTTTCTTCCGACTACAATAAACTCTCCGGAGCCAGTGCCCTGTATCAGTATCAATCACGAATATTTCAGTGATAAGCTAAA
Source organism: Homalodisca vitripennis (assembly GCF_021130785.1). NCBI lineage: Eukaryota > Metazoa > Arthropoda > Insecta > Hemiptera > Cicadellidae > Homalodisca > Homalodisca vitripennis. The sequence continues at coordinate 21,867 of NW_025781000.1, read as the reverse complement.
AATTGTAAATTGGATTTCGTTTTTAAGGAAAAGAATACATCTCACGCTTTGATTTGTTCCACGATAAATTTTGTAACTTATTAAGAAAAAGCGAGAAGGTTGTGCATACAAAATGTAAATTTCCTAAACTTAAGCCATGGATTACAGATGAAACGTGTAAACTAATTAAAAAGCGTAACAGTTTTATTAAAAGCAATTAAAAAAAATCCCGACAATATGGAATTATTAACGTATTTTAAAACATTTAGTAAACAAGTTAAAGATAGACATAAGGAATCAAAAAGATAGTTATTACATTAATTTATTTTGAAAAATATAAGGGAAATTAATAAGAAAACTTGGAAGGTTTTAAAAGAGGTAAGTGGTCAACAAACCAAAGTAAATGGTTTGATTTATTTAAAAGAAGACAATATAAGCATAGTTGAACCTTTAGCTGTAGCTGAAGCATTTAATACATATTTCTTGTACATTTCTGAAAAATTAATAAATAAACATAAAACTTATAAAACGGTTGATCTTGAGCTGATAGATTGTAAAGACAGCTTTACTACTCAAACGTTATCAAAATCGATGTTTCTATCTCCTGTATTAGATAATGATCTAGAAAGAGCAGTAAACTATTTGAAAAATGGAACTACACCAGGTCTTGATGGAGTAAATTCGACAGTGATTAAGATTCATTTTAAGGAAATTAAGAATGTACTCCTGTACATTATAAATCTAAAGCTTTGAGACAGGGGTTTTTCCTGAAAGGCTTAAAAACGCTATGGTAATTCCGATTTTTAAGAAGGGTTCAAGGGATGCTTGCAATAATTATAGACCAATATCTTTACTATCTTCCTTTGCTAAAATCGTTGAAAGGATTATGAAAACAGAAGTTAGTTGATTTTTTGGAAAAAAATAACATACTTAGTCGGAACCAATTTGGGTTTTAGAAGAGGTTATAAATACAGAAGCGACACTAATAGAATTTATGGACAGGTTGTCTAAAGGTGTAAACGATGGGAGAAAAGTTAGTGGCCTATTTTTAGACATAACAAAAGCTTTCGACACTGTGAATCATAGAGTTTTGCTAGAAAAGTTACATAATTGTGGGGTTAGAGGAATAGTACACAACTGGTTTAGAAGTTATTTACAGAGGAGGATGCAATGTGTTAAAGTTAACGGAGTAGTAAGTGGAATGGGGAAATCAAACACGGTGTGCCGCAGGGGTCGGTTTTAGGGGCTACGTTATTTTTAATATACATTAATGACTTGTGCAATGCTAAATTAAAATGCTAGTATCACTTCTTTCGCTGATGATACTGCTTTGTCTTATCCGAAGAGTCTTGGAACGAAGTAGCTATTAAGATGAACAGAGATTTGCTTTCGATTCGAATGGTGGTTTTGTAAAAACAATATGGCATTGAGCCCTGAAAAAACTCAATTATCAATTTTCTCTATTAAAAAGAATAATAAACAGGAAAATAAAAATTGTTTTGAAATGCATTACTTGTATAATAAGTGGTGGTTTTTGCAACGATGGTTGCTGTGAACTAAAGGAAGCACGTAGCGTAAAATATTTAGGAATTATATTAGATGAAAAGTTAAATTGGAAAGATCACATAACACACCTCAAACAAAAAAATAAATAATACAACAAGACTCTTCTATTATATTCGAAGTATGTGTAGTGATAGTTTATTAAGAACATTATATCTTTCATTAGTTCATAGTAGGTTAGAATACGGAAATAGTGTGTTGTGGGAGGTACATTTGTCTCAAACTTAAAACCTATAATTACAGCACAGAAAAAGTTTATGAGAATAATAACTAAAAAGTAATCGATTTGAACATTCTTTCCCAATTTTTTTTTCCTTAAAAGTTCTTCCTTTAAGATATATTTATGTATATAAGGTACTCAAAATTTTTTTCTTAAGAAACTGTAGGGAAAATTATGAGTATATTAACAGACTGGCGTAGTAATAAAAATGTGTTCGTACCGAAGCCAACAAACACGTATTTTACAAAATCGTTTAATTTTTTAGCACCTACATTATTTAACAAATTGCCAAACAACATAAAAGATTTAAGTAATATAAATGTTTTTCTTAAAAAATTAAGACTATGGTTGTTTACAATTCAGAATATTGAAGATTTATTGTTTTATATTTGTAATTAGTTGTTTTAGTTTTTCCCTCCTACTTTACTCCACTGTAATTTACTTACTGTATATTGCCGTGTATTATAATTATTATAGTTATGATAAGTATTATAGTTATTAAATAATAAATTCTCTCAATAAGTATTTAAGTCTAATGATTTTGTAAGTGTTCGTATTATAAATTGTAGTAGTTTGGAAGAGTAGTATTTATTATATATTTGATTGTGTATTATAGATTTAAGTATAATTACTTTATTTCTGTTTATATAATTTAGTTGCCATATGAATGGTGATATTTAGGATTGCAATAAAGCCTCCAATCAGGCTAAGCCTTGGAGGATTAAATATTTCTCACGATATACTTATTAAAATGTATGTATGTATGTAAAGTGTTGTTTGAGAAATAAATTTCTTTCTTTCTTTCTCTTCAATTTCTGTATTACTTTATAGATCGAATCAGACAGTCAACTCGAGAGTTTCCTTCTATCAGCAATAATGACTGAAATTATATCCTCTTCGTCCTTATGTTCAGATGGTCCAAGGATATACAATACACATTAAGAGTTTTAAAGGTCAGTCTATTTTGCAACATAGACCATCTCAATGTAAAAGTCCTTTAATTAATATAAGTTATTACATTGCTTTACGGTAATTTGGTTACTCCTTATTAAGACCTAGGGACATTTCATGTTTGTTTTATGATACTGGGTATTAACTAACACACACTTTACTTGATAATACATTACAGCTAACCAATAAAATGTACACTCAGTTCGTTAGTAATACTTCCACTTTAGCAGGTATTAAGCAGTAGGTATTAAGTTAAGTGGTATTGAGTATTTGTGGCGTACAAACAAATATATTACGTGCAAGTTTATTTGTTATCACTTTATTCTATGATAAACTACACTTTATTCTATAATAAACTACAATTTATTCTGGTGTGTCGTATAACTATTTGTATGACACAGATTTCCGAGTGTTTGTATTTTGTAAAATAAAATCAGCATATAACCACTGTGAAATAAAATCCCGCAAGCCATTTGAGAACAAAGCGTTAAACAATTGGCATTTATTTTATCAACAATTTTTAATCAGTTTTTCTGATAATATTCTAGTAGTAACTGTTATAGAAAAAAATGATAAACACAATGAAACGAATAATTATATTGTTGTGATATTTTTATACATGTATTATAAGAAACAAGTTTAGTTTTATTAGAAAAGCAAAAGCAAACAACATTTGCTAAATATTATAAAATTTTTGATAACAATGAAATTTCAATTATTAAAAAACATCTGATTTTTGGATTAATTTCGACTAAACAATAAAAATGTTTGAGATTAGCGCACTGAATAAACTTCTATTATAAGGTACGAAAATCTGTAACTTATGGACCGTCTTAAGTATAAGGAACATCTGTTGTATGTGCAGTATAATATAAAGATATTTAATTGTAATATATTATTAATTTAACTAATTTACTAATTATTAACGAAGTATGTGGAGAAAATATTCGTGCCATTATGTAAGTTTTTCTCAACCTAAAACCATTTGCTTACATCATCAAATATCTATGAAGGTGTGGAAAGGCGTGGCTATTTTTGTAGTTTGTTCAGGTGAATAAACATTCAGGAGAGAAAGTGTGATCGTCTTTGATGGTGAGGATTATAAACAGCTTGCCAATTGGCTTCAAGTAATTAGTGGACGTCAAAAATTCCTGACTAGTAACTAAAATTTGAGCTACTACATTCTTTTAAAGCTGTATTTAAATATATTAAATGTACGTTTTTACAAATAGGTAGTCGTTTTGAATTTAACAGTTTACATTAAGTACAATACACTGTGATTCATAAGTTACTGTGAAGGAAAATCTGGAAATATAATTCAATCTTCAAGTGGAAATAATCCACTACATCTTAAACAAAGTCATGAGGAGAGAAAGTTGTTACGGAGACACAGAAACACAAACCTCGGCAGTTTTATTGCACCAGACGAGAGACGAAATCCCACAACTAACATCGTCATGAATACTGCAGTGGGCCGTGAGTCGTGAAGCCAGAATGAACTCGGTTGTTCGGAGATTAGTGTTACCCTTATTTACACTGGCCTTTCTACCAGAGTAGATTATTTACTGTACAGAACCGCACTTAAAATATACACAAGTACAATAAAATATACATGCACAAGTTACACATGTACAGTAATAATGAGTAGCTACGTTTTCGAATGAGTAGTGTTTGAATTATTTTTATAATGTAGTAGGATATCATAAAATCGTATGGATATCCCAGTTACAACTAAGCTCGCTTAAAAAGCCTTTTGGATTTATATCCATTTCCGAATTGAATGGTTTTGGAGTGGTCAAATTTTTGTTCATATTTATTCATTAAGGCACTAAAAATTGACATTGATTACAACCCAATCCTAGAACTATATCTTATGTTAAACATTAAAACAAGTTGGCCTAAGTTAGCATTACAACAAGTTCAATTTTTCAAGCAATTGTTTGTCAGTGGCAAAGAATTTGCGACAAATTTACTGAATAAGATTTATTAGGGCAAAGTAAACTGTCTTCAAAATAACCAAGAAAAACATTTTGCCGAATTGTGCAAGACATAAATGCCTAATGTAACCTTTGGGCAGACACTATCAATGTGAGTGTTCCTCAATAAAGTTACATCCCAAGAAACATTGTGGAGTCTTCTTCTATTATGGCCTCATTCACCATCAAAAAGTTGTTTAAGCTGGGCATAAGGAAGTGGCTGTCCACTTCCTACTTTGACTGGTAAGGCTGAAACTGGTTTCGCCTTACCTTTTTTTCAAAATGACATGATTGACCTGTTATCCCATCTCATGTGATCTCGGCAAGAAGTGTATCTGATTACACAACAGCAGGTGCAGTGTTGGTATCTTGCCAAGTAGTTGAAACATTCTCCAACAATTGTGCACACTCCCCACCACAAGCCAATGTTTGAGTTGTATATTATATTGTGCACATTGTACGACACGTTACACAGCAGCAGGTGCAGTGTTGGTGTCTTGGTTGAATGATACCTCAGCGGTTGTGCACACTATATACCACTAACAATGTTTGAGTTGCATATTATATTGTGCACATTGTACGACACGTTACACAGCAGCAGGTGCAGTGTTGGTGTCTTGGTTGAATGATACCTCAGCGGTTGTGCACACTATATACCACTAACAATGTTTGAGTTGCATATTATATTGTGCACATTGTACGACACGTTACACAGCAGCAGGTGCAGTGTTGGTGTCTTGGTTGAATGATACCTCAGCGGTTGTGCACACTATATACCACTAACAATGTTTGAGTTGCATATTATATTGTGCACATTGTACGACACGTTACACAGCAGCAGGTGCAGTGTTGGTGTCTTGGCTGAATGATACCTCAGCGGTTGTGCACACTATATACCACTAACAATGTTTGAGTTGCATATTATATTGTGCACATTGTACGACACGTTACACAGCAGCAGGTGCAGTGTTGGTGTCTTGGTTGAATGATACCTCAGCGGTTGTGCACACTATATACCACTAACAATGTTTGAGTTGCATATTATATTGTGCACATTGTACGACACGTTACACAGCAGCAGGTGCAGTGTTGGTGTCTTGGTTGAATGATACCTCAGCGGTTGTGCACACTATATACCACTAACAATGTTTGAGTTGCATATTATATTGTGCACATTGTACGACACGTTACACAGCAGCAGGTGCAGTGTTGGTGTCTTGGTTGAATGATACCTCAGCGGTTATGCACACTATATACCACTAACAATGTTTGAGTTGCATATTATATTATTTACATTGTATATCAGGTTACACAACAGCAGGTGCAGTGTTGGTGTCTTGGTTGAAACAAACCTAAGCAGTTGTGCACACTATATACCACCAGCAATGTTTGAGTTGTATATTATATTGTGTACATTGTATGTCGCGTTACACAGCAGCAGGTGCAGTGTTGGTGTCTTGGTTGAAACAAACCTAAGCAGTTGTGCACACTATATACCACCAGCAATGTTTGAGTTGTATATTATATTGTGTACATTGTATGTCGCGTTACACAGCAGCAGGTGCTGTACTCTAATATTGCATTGTGAACATTGTTATCAGGTTACAAAACCTGATAATTAATTAATTACTTGCACTATAATTTTACTTAAAATTGTGTTCAATATTCATTCCGTTGAAATCTTTGTAGTGATAACAATATTTGGTTTTTCCTTTTTGGTATATTCTCTCCTTTTGATTTTTTTCGATGAATTATTATAGTAGTTGTTTATTTTATTGTTTTCCTTGGTCTTCAATAAGTTGGTTACACGTCGTCCATGTTACATCGTGTATCTGACGCCCATAGGAATTTTAAACTTTGGAACAATTCCTGTATACAGGATAATTTGTATATTTATACGCTACAAACAATAGCCTACCAACTTGAGTAAGGTGATTAAAGCAGTTCTTACAACTACTACTCAAGAGAATTAGCCTATAAATTAAATGAGCACCATGTGACAAACTTATGTTAGTCAATTTCAGAAAAAAGTGCTGGAAAAAGTTCTTATTTCACTTAACGTCCATTTAGAATTGTATGCAGAGTGAAATACTACAAAATTTTAAAATAATTATTTTGAAACATCCTATGTAATCAAATACATTTCGTTATTTTTAGTATTTACAACAATAACATTTGATAGGAGTCTCAAAGGTATTAGTCAATCAGTAGAAGTATAAATCTTGGTGCAATTGCAGTCATTTTATTTTTAGCCCTATAAGAATAATGATTTTAAACACTTTTACTTCTTTGTAATGCCACAAGCATGAAATATGTCTCATTTTGAAAACTAATGAGCATTGAAACGCTAGTTATTTTTAGATATTTTTATCACTATTAAAAGAAATTAATATTATTTAAAGTATGTAATATTTAACTGATTAAATATATAAAAGATAAAATAAACGTTTGGGTTCTTATTTACTATCTATTTAAATTAAGACAGCTCCCACAGTTCTGACGAAATATCGTTCAAATGTGCTTAAATTTTAAAATTGTTCGTATAGGATAAAGCTCAAGTTAACTTCACTACATCCGAATCTTAATTATAATATTTAGTGTTTCTTGATAAATTATCTTTGACCTAGTAAACTGTAAATTAACTAACCAATAATACAGACCTAAATGCCATGCTACTTTACATACATGAATATACTGTTATTTTCTTGCAAATGTTCTAAAATCAATTTAATATTTAATAATAATTTAGATGAATAAATTATCACAATAACCGAAGCTTGTATCTAGTGTTTACCACTTCCACACAACTTCCTATCAGACTCAATATCCGAGTGGAAACTCTGATATAATGGCTCAAGTTCCATCAGTTGTATTAAATGTGGTTCTATACTAATAGCGGTGATTGTTTTGGTTCCAAGTAATGTATAATTCGTTGGACAATGAGATTCTGTTCTTCATGATGGTTTATATATTTATATTATAATCACTATTGTATTATATTATGAGTAAAACAATATTATAGGCCTAGTTATTTGCAACGTTTGAATTTAAATTATTGTTTCATATACTCAAAGCAATGGTCATTGGTTTGGTTACTATTCATTTATAAGTGGTTTGGCGATGAAATTCTGGTTTTCTTGATGGTTTTATTTTTCCAAAAATACAGAAAAACTCTGATAGCTTCGTTATTTGGATTTGTGTTGACTTATTTATCTTAGGATTTAGTTTCTTTTCACCGGGATATTAATTATTACACATCAAGAGAATATGTAACGCTCAAATAAAGTTTGACTTTCCAATACTAAAACACGTGTATTACAGTTTAGTGTAATTAGTAAAAACGTGCAAAGAAGTGCGCAACTTTAGATCACTTTAGATTAGTAAATATCTTTTTTAAAGAACGAAATGTTACCAGTTGCACATATCGTTCATATATTCTGAAGAATAAATTCCAATTAGGTTTTGTAAACGTAAAGGTAAATGAAAAATGTAAATTACAATTAAAGTGCCAATTCTGTTTTATTATTTTGTACTCCACTAAACTAGAAATGTTTAACAAACTTAGAGCTTTTGATTAGTATGTACCAACCTCCCCTTGCTGAATGTGACTCAGACTCAAATTTGTAAGGTCATTAATATTCAAAGTCAAGGCTTGCTAAACTATTCAAGTCAGGTATGAACCTGCCGAGTCGCTTAACTTCGCGTGGTATGATTCGTGATTATATATACCCTTATCAGATAGCTGTGTTATCAGAGGTTACTTTTATATTTTATTGGATTGATGACGCATATATTCTTTTGCACTATCAGAAGAATTCCATCTATGAGTTTTAATGAATTTCAATAGTTTTCATACAATTAATTTGATTTGTATCTGATTGTACTGATTGCTGTATAACGGAAATAATTTATTGGTGGGAATACCGACAATATTTCACAGAGCTGCCGATACTGTTGTAAAAATACAACCTTTCGAGGATTGGAATCCGTCCTCTTCTTCAGCTGTCAGAAACTGTAAACAGTGAATGGCCTTAGGTGGGTACGAATGTATTGTTAATTGCGCTCGTACGGTGCAACGACATGGTTGGTAATGGCTAACACCCAGCTATATACTAGAGTTTATTTTCGTACAACGTATTCGTTTGTTAAATGGTTACACATGAACTTTAAGGCTTATGTCTATAATTTTGTAATAATCTTATTTGACTTATTTTTGTGTAAAAATTACCTCATTAGGTTTTTATGCAATCTAAAGAAAATATCCATTATGTGTATTTAATGGGATCCAAATTGTTAAAAAAAAAAAATAGGAATAATGGATTACTGCAGCTTACCGTTTTTCTCAGTCACTAGTTCCAAGTATTTTTTTAAAGTACATGCGTATACTTTAAAGTACTATACGGACATTTGGATATCAAAAACAAATAATCCGTTAAGAATATTATTTAGTTTTAACCTTGAACAGATTTTAAAGTAACAGAAATTATCATTGATTAATTAAACTTATATAATTTTAATTAGGACCGCTTAGCAGAAAAACACCCTGGTTTTCAATATGAACAAAAAAAATCATGACAATGACCTGAATAATTATCTACAGTTTTATTTGTTTTCTTTAAGTCACTAGTTCCATTATTTGTACCTACTCAGAATCCAATACAAGTTTCCTGTGCCCTATTATTCTACTTTTCTATAGATTTTATCTTGCACTTTTATTTAATCTAAATCAAACAAGAGGAATTTTAAAGAAACTAGTTAACTATAATAATTCATTTAGATTTGAGAAATCTAACAAAATATATATTTTCAATTGGACAAAATGTATTGTAAATAATGCACATTATCTACTAACAAAGGTAAGCGAGGTAGTTGACATGCTCACCACATAGTACATTACTCCCCCCTTTACGTCTTCTTAAACTACGTACAGGATACTGTTTTGCTCACTACTTTAACGATAGGCTATAAAGGCAGTGGAAAATTTAGAATTCTAAGGTGTAACACAGTAAAGCAACTTTTATTACAATATGCGGTATTCAAAGTAGTAACATTCTTTTTTTTTGATAAATTTGAACCTTGTGTCAGTCAGTAAAAACAAACAGTTTTTACCAAAAAACGTAAACAAGTTTAAGAATTTATATGATATTAAATTGTAGATAGATGCCACATTTCGTAAAAAGTGACTAGTAATATGTCTCATATAAGAAGCCTAATATAAACGATTTCTAATTACCATTTTCTTTTATTATGTACTCGTATATCTAATGTATATAATACTTTGTGTTTATGTAATTTTGTAATAACATTTATGTATTATAACGATTAAGTTGGAATATATTTACGACAGTACTTACAAAAACTATCTTGAACGATCTACAGGCAAACGAAATATCACATATTTGATTTATAATCGAAATGATTGCATTCCTGGTTTTCCTACAGCGTCTTGTATAATACTCGTAAATTCATGAACCTTGTGTATTTAAAAGGATTTCAAACAATATTGGCATGTCGTACAATTAATAATCAAATACAGTTAGTGAGTTATAAATTGTCGGTGTTAACTCTTAAACTAAAAAACATTACACCAAAGGAATGGGGAGGGCAAAAAATTATAGCCATCGTAGTACATTATCTTACCACTTATATCTTGTTTCTCTCTCTCTCTCTCTCTCTCTCTCTCTCTCTCTCTCTCTCTCTCTCTCTCTCTCTCTCTCTCTCTTTTAAGTTTACTAGATGGGTGACCCAACAATAATCTCATGATATGAATGTACAACTATTAAGCTGTACTTATCCTCAATATTTCGCTAAGACAGATTGTAAAGCGATAGGTGTTATTGATTGAAATCATAGGTAGTAGAAATGTTATTCAAAACTTTTTACCTCCGTGTAAAAGTTTTAACAAAAGTATACTCTCCAATCTTTTAAAGGCTTTTTTCAACATATTCTGTTATTATTATTATTAAAATTGATACATATACATACGATGAGATACGTATGAATTAAATAACTTAATTATTACAAAATATTTCAGGAAAGAATCCCAGGTTTAGTATTCTCTCCAGAAATGTAAGGGATACAGTTACAGGATGTGTAAAAGGCACACAACACCTCAGGCTAGATGTCTGTCCGACCGTCACAGTTTGCCTTATTACAACGTTACCACAGGCTATAAGTAATTGGATGAATTCCTGCAATTGTTAACAATTGAGGATGAGATTTCTCAAATGATAATACCAAGGCCTTTCTTACGTTTTGTTCAAAATAATTATTCTTAAATATTTTTTTTATGTATGAAAAACAAACCAAAGAGGATTTACTACAACTTTTTTTTCTACATGATTAATATTAAAATATAATATGTATTATGTTTTTTTTATTTATGTCACCACGACTTACTCACTCACACAGCACCTTTATGTCACCAACTTTCCAACACAACCCTCTCACCTTCTATTTAGTGACATATTTTTCGTTCATTTTCTCCAGTCTGGACTTGATGCAGTTCGCCAGGTATTACTTAATGATTCTTTTAATTTTGAGCAGCAATCTACTGCCACATTTTTGAGTGAGTTACGTCTTAGTGTAGTTTTTGACACATTGAGATGTGGATTGATTTTAATCCTCGAAATGTAGTGTTATTTTGTTACAATTAACAATATCAAGTGTCTGGAACTCTTTTTATATTTTCAAACTATTCATAATCTATAAGTAATTTTAAACAAAGAGCCTGTTATTCCATTCAAATAATGGTTTCTCACAGACTACTTAGTTTTAATGGTATTATGTATCATGAGTTGGCGCGATAATTACTATGACAAGAACGCATGACTTCCTGCACAAGGGTTAAAGTTTGTTATGAGTTTGAACTGTTAATATTTTTGCTTTGACGCCGCTTTCAAAAACTAAATTGTAAGTTTAATGGGGCACAAGAGGAATTTGGCTTCGAGATGAGGCTGACTCTTGCTTGCTGTATTGTTTTCATAGGGTTCCTTCATGGTTATTGGGGCTAATAATTTTTTTTATCAATCACACTATTTCAAACTGTTAGGAATAGAAAAACTTTGTAATTCGTTTACTCATAATAATATTAAATTTGTAAAAATTATCATAAAGAATTAATATAATAAATAATTTATTGTATGATGTAGAATATCACTTTATTAAGATTTCGGTTGCCGGTATCGTAATACATGGGGAATTTCAGTTAGCAGCAGCTTTTGTTGCGATCAACCAATTTCTCATCCTATCCCAAACGTTGTGACATAGCCTATAGCTTAAAATCGTAGCCTCCGGCTAGTAGTTGCAGTGCCACATTGTGTGTACTTGTGCTTGGGACGGAATTTTTACTTTGAACGTTTTTTTATCGTAAACTGTTTTTTTAACTCTGGTGATTCACAAAATACTATACTCCGTCAAACTCTGTATAGACCGTCACAGTTTGCCTTATTACAACATTGCCTCGGGCTACAAGTAATTAGGTGCAAACATTCGGAAAAGCAATCCCAGATTAATATTCTCCCCCGAAATGTAAGGGATCCAGTTACAGGGTGTGTAATAGACACACAACACCTCAGGCTAGATGTCTGTCCGGACGCCACAGTTTGCCTTATTACAACATTGCCTCGAGCTACAAGTAATTAGATACAAACATTCGGGATACCAATCCCAGGTTTAGTATTCTCTCCAGAAATGTAAGGGACACAGTTTACAGGGTGTGTAATAGACACACAACACCTCAGGCTAGATGTCTGTCCGGCCGTCACAGTTTGCCTTATTACAACATTGCCTCGGGCTACAAGTAATTAGATGCAAACATTCGGGATACCAATCCCAGGTTTATTATTCTCTCCAGAAATGTAAGGGACACAGTTACAGGGTGTGTAATAGACACACAACACCTCAGGCTAGATGTCTGTCCGACCGTCACAGTTTGCCTTATTACAACATTGCCTCGGGCTACAAGTAATTAGATACAAACATGCGGGATACCAATCCCAGGTTTAGTAATTCTCTCCAGAAATGTAAGGGACACAGTTACAGGGTGTGTAATAGGCACACAACACCTCAGGCTAGATGTCTGTCCGGACGCCACAGTTTGCCTTATTACAACATTGCCTCGGGCTACAAGTAATTAGATACAAACATTCGGGATACCAATCCCAGGTTTAGTATTCTCTCCAGAAATGTAAGGGACACAGTTACAGGGTGTGTAATAGACACACAACACCTCAGGCTAGATGTCTGTCCGGACGCCACAGTTTGCCTTATTACAACATTGCCTCGGGCTACAAGTAATTAGATACAAACATTCGGGATACCAATCCCAGGTTTAGTATTCTCCCCAGAAATGTAAGGGACACAGTTACAGGGTGTGTAATAGACACACAACACCTCAGGCTAGATGTCTGTCCGGACGCCACAGTTTGCCTTATTACAACATTGCCTCGGGCTACAAGTAATTAGATACAAACATTCGGGAAAGCAATCCCAGGTTTAGTATTCTCCCCAGAAATGTAAGGGACACAGTTACAGGGTGTGTAATAGACACACAACACCTCAGGATATATGTATGTCCGTATATATGTGTATATATATATATATATATATATATATATATATATATATATATACAAATATACGGATAATAATACATATTAGAATATTAGTTAATTGATTATTACTAAATTGTGTGTTAACATTCTCTTATTGAAACTAATTAAATAACTGTTTGAATTCATCCATGGAAACTGCTTTTTAGCATGAATTCGCACACGAAAGCAAACAATTTTTCGTGAGTAAACATAAAAAATGATAAAGTGCACTGTATAAAAATTGTCAACATTACTGACACGTTTCTATGTCACAAAATACTTCATACGAAGGGAGTGAAGTTTATTACGGGTTGAGAAGAGATGATAAAACACCCGTTAAATTATTCTTTTTATAGGTTGGGTCATAAATTTTACCTTCAATCTGTCAATTTAATCAGGTCACAGTGTTCTTTCATTTATGTGTAATCCAGATTTCTTTTTAAAACCCGCCATATTTAATACCTCTTTTCATTGCGCTTTAATAATTAATTTAAAAACTATCTATTCAATAATAATTTCATCGTATTTATATTATTCAGTACTACATGTATTAAAAATATATAAAATAAAATTATTATTCGATCAACTACTAACATAAAAATATAAATATTTTTCAATACTCAAGTTTTATTTATTTACATTTTTTTACAGAGTAAACTCCTTCGTATAATTTAAATAATTTCAATACGACACCAAGAAATTACTACGATCCAAACAGTTTCAGTTTATTTAATAAAGTGTTCACTAAAGGCTTTCTGAAAGTTTTGACGGAAAACCGTTCTTATAAAGAAGTGGGCAGCATTTACGTCAAGCAAAGAAACAACTTCGTTTACCTCTGGAGTTACAGTTTCAGGTAGTTTCTTTACTAGAATGTCTTTGACTTTAAAAACAGATGCTCTTGGCTACACTGTACTTCAACTTAAGCATCTGGAAATTGTGAAGGTTAAATGAGCGAATACTGCTGGAATACTTTGAAGTGTCAATTTTCGAGTTTTATTTATAGGTGACAGCGAAGTTCGTGTATACAGTAGTTTCATCCTCATATATATTCTGATTTCCAGTTTTATTTCATAACCCTGTGGTCATAAGTCCTGAAACTGCACTATATTAGTAAGTACCAGACGGTCTATGTATATAATATACTACGCCTTCCTTATGCAATAAAAAAAAATGTTTCTAATATAATATTTCTTTGCAGGTAATTCAGATGGAACTTCATTGATGGAATTATGATCTAATTTATTATTATATTATTAATTTACCATCCGGTTATGCTTACCAAGATGAATGAATTCTTTTGGCAATTGGAATCATAAAAAGCCAATGTTCGGTATACAAGTACTGATACTTTCGATATCGCAGTTTACATTACTTTTTACTGTTACACAGGTTTACTAATGTTTGTACTAAGCATGTTTTTAAGCAAAGTTTTTTGTAGTGGAACATCAATTTACTATCAAATCTTCCTTTTTGACAAAGGAACTTTTTATATAATTCATATTCTTTCTTAATTGTAAGTATTGTATGTTACACAATTTAAAAATAATTGTACTACTCAGGTATTTTGAATATTCGCATACATTTACTATCGTAGTTTTGTTTTCCTAATCAACAGTTAATGGTTTTTGTAGGTTTTGGACGCTGCCTGTCATGTATGGCAAGTTAAATACATTTCACTAAATATGAAACCCGAATTGATGGAATTCTTTACCATTCAATCATCGTCACCTATGGCTACATGGAATTTCAGCAAGAGTAAATTTTACCAATAGTACAAGAAACAAAAGCCCTGTGATCCTTCACGTACTATCAAGCCCGTACCGCTATGAAATAGATTCCACTGTAATAGATAATAATAATAACTTCCAATAGATAAGGCATAACTTATACATGACTATTGTTATAATCTCTACCGACCAGAAACTTTTATACCCTTAATTAATTTTACAAACTTGCAACAGTAAACATTATTCCCGTGAGGATTCTTTCTCTAAATGGCTACAGAAAGTGCAATAGGCACAGATTCAGGAAAAATTGTATTTCCGAGAATTATTTATACTCATATACATAAACATATTAATTTGATCAATCGAATTATTACATTTTCAACTTGGAAATTTAATTAAGATCAATTTGACTTTATATAATCCCTAAAGCTATGAGACTGAATTGAGAGTTGCTCAAATTTTAACGTGTCTCCTAGTAAATCCATCATTTTACATTAAGACTTAAACTTTTAAATTAATATTCAATTATTTTCAAATAAGACACCTTTTAAGAACACACAATACGGTCATCGGATACACGCTTATCAGATATAAACATTTGTATCACCATTAAAATCATATACAAACATATTTTCTGTCCGATTTTATAATATGACGTAAGTTAGTAAATTCTCGTTCAAAAGTTACTGTAAAAATTAGACGTAAAATTAAGGTGTGAAAGAAATTTGAGCGGAAAATTGCATGCGGTTACCTGCATGTGACGCGGATTGAAGTATTATGAAAGTATTATAAAATAGCTTGCGATATTTTCTATGCCTATTCTCAGTTAATTTCGTTTCTATCATATTAATTAAATAAATTACAGTTCACAGTTGTGTTTACGAACACTTTTATTATTCTTTGTTTAAAGTTTATTTTTGACGATGGAAGGATTGTGAAGGAAACAGGATTTTTCCGGACATTTGCCATCGTTCAGTGAAACAAGAAAACAGTAACACTACGTTTCGAGATCTGCAATCTGATCTCTTCTTCAGGTAAAGAACTAACCTAATACATAATTACAAACTAGGTTAAAATAAACAAATCTTACTAAAGCGTTGTGGCACGCCTAAGTCAGGAATCACAAACCTACATGTTTGTTGTCAACTTCACTAACACTAAAGACATGCACTCAATACAAAACTATACAAAACACTAATCATTAAAACTAAACTACGGAATACAGGTCACAATACGTCTTCACTCGTCTACTAACCACCTACGACTGACCAGAGGGACTAGCCAATGGCAATCGTGACGGCTGGCTAAAACAAGATGGCGGAAATACAAGGGAAGGGGAACAGGAATGGGCCCTTTCGTTATTATTGGTTCATGCGAGATGAACTTCTTAAAACCATATTGTGACTCCGCATTGGTTTATTACAAATACCCGATCCGTTTGATACTTTTGGTTTTCTCTTTAGTTCATTTTTTAGAATTGGCAACCAAAGCGGCCTAATCTCGACTGATGGTTGACTGATTGGTTGGTCTGCCAATTTAATGTATGTTGCCTCAATTAATTTCCTTTTGAAGAAATGTGGTTCCCGATGTATTATGTGGGCTTCATCCCAATTCATATGATGGTCTTCGGACCAACAATGGTGTGCAATTTTTGACTTTTCTGTGAAACCCTTTCTCGTGTTTTCTTTGTGTTCTTTTACCCTTACGTTTAGTGGTCTTTTTGTCTCGCCTATGTATTCCCTATTGCAGCTACATTTTATACTGTAAACACAGTTTTTGGAATCCTGTGTGCCATTTTTTGGTTTTGTTTTTTACGAGACTTTGTCTAAGAGTGTTGTGTGTTTTAAACGCGGTTCTAATGTTGTACTTTCTACCTACTCTTCTAATTTTTTCCGATAATCCCGGCACATAAGGGATTGACATAAACGCAAATTTATCACAATTCTGTTTTTCTGACTCAGGAATGATTCTTCTGGTTCGTTTGCACTTATTAATTACTAATTGAGGGTATCCATTGCTTCTGAGATCCGATTCAATTTTCTTAAATTCTTCTTTTAGTCCAATTCTTTTAATCTGAGCACAAGCTCTTTGCTCTATCAAACAACGAGTAGGCTACTCCTTCTTTGACAGATTTTTGATGGTTGGAATGATAATTTAAATATTTTCCTGTGTGTGTTATCTTTCGAAAAACAGTTGTCTTAAGGACATCCCTATCTCTTAATACACACACATCCAAAAAGGGAAGCTTGTTTTGGACTTCCACTTCCATTGTGAGGCGGATGGAAGGAGAAATACTATTAATGTGATTCAAAAAATTATTTAATTCAATGTCCTCCATGAGAAAAAATAACAAAGGTATCATCCACATACCTCCACCAAATCTTCGGTTTGAACTGAGCTGAAGCCAAAGCTTTTCGCTCGAATTCCTCCATAAAGATATTGGCGAAAATAGGAGACAGTGGAGAACCCATTGCCATCCCCTCATCTTGACGGTAAATTTTACCCTCTAACTCAAAATAATTGCATTGAGTGCATAGTTCTAACAGTTCCATAATTACTGGCACGGGAAGTTTAGTTCTATCCCTTTAATGTTTGGTCTTAGACACATAGTTTAATGTCGTTGCCAGTACTTCCCAACTAGGAGTTACACATAGTTTAATGTCGTTACCAGTACTTCCCAGCTAGGAGTTACACATAGTTTAATGTCGTTACCAGTACTTACCAACTAGGAGTTACACATAGTTTAATGTCGTTACCAGTACTTACCAACTAGGAGTTACACATAGTTTAATGTCGTTACCAGTACTTACCAACTAGGAGTTACACATAGTTTAATGTCGTTACCAGTACTTACCAACTAGGAGTTACACATAGTTTAATGTCGTTACCAGTACTTACCAACTAGGATTTACACATAGTTTAATGTCGTTACCAGTACTTACCAGCTAGGAGTTACACATAGTTTAATGACGTTACCAGTCCTTCCCAGCTAGGAGTTACACATAGATTAATGTCGTTACCAGTCCTTCCCCAACTAGGAGTTACACATAGTTTAATGTCGTTACCAGTACTTACCAACTAGGAGTTACACATAGTTTAATGTCGTTACCAGTACTTACCAACTAGGAGTTACACATAGTATAATGTCGTTACCAGTCCTTCCCAGCTAGGAGTTACTCATAGTTGAATGTCGTTACCAGTACTTACCAACTAGGAGTTACACATAGTTTAATGTCGTTACCAGTACTTCCCAGCTAGGAGTTACACATAGGTTAATGTCGTTACCAGTCCTTCCCAGCTAGGAGTTACACATAGTTTAATGTCGTTACCAGTACTTACCAACTAGGAGTTACACATAGTTTAATGTCGTTACCAGTACTTACCAACTAGGAGTTTACACATAGTTTAACGTGGTTACCAGTTTACGAATTATGTTTGTATTCGATACGTTTATTTACCTCTAATGAGTCAAATCTGATTTTCAATCAAAGTATGAAATGTCATAAGCCAATGCATAGAAGTGTATTAGGTTGGAAATAATTTGGTAAATTAAAACTAGCAATCTTGAATTTAAAACTAAACTATAGATGTGGCATAATCGCTGATTTTATTTAAATGAGCTGTCACTGTACTTATCACTCACCGCAGAGAAAATGAGCTTAACATCATTATCTACAATGAAAGAGCTTTCAAGCCGCGTCAAAGAACCTCTTTGGCTTGACTGGCACGCTGCTACTTTACTGATCGTGGTGCCGTATTTGGGTAATTTTACAGTTTAATGGAGCAAGAACCCTCATAGTCTTTGTATTAAACTTCAGTTTTATGTGAATTTTAAATAATAAATATCGTTTAGATAATAAATTTTGTGGGTGTAAAATATAAAGAAAATCGATAACAGGAAATACCATCAAAGTTGTGGTTTTATTGAATTCCTTGCCCTTCTTGGCAATATGCACCAGCACATCCAGCACCAGCAGCACTTAGTCAAGGAATTGCTTATTGTCAAAGCATATGTAACTCCTCGGAACTCTTCAGTTACACCTTGAATAAATCAGCTCACTGAGGAGAAGCTACACATAATTCTTCGGCTCACAAAGCCGAACCCATGACTAACATCGAAGTGTAGACACCAGGTCGAAACATTGCTTTCACAATTACATTCTTCAAATGCTTCTTCCGTGTTGTGTAAAGCCGTCTACAGTCAACAGATGGTAAACCAAACTGATAAAGTAAACACTCTTCCGTATGGCTGAGTTGAAAGGAGAAGAACTTTATCCTGATCTAATGTTGGCGATATACCTGGCCTTATACCCATCTAATGATGGCGCATCACCGACTAAACGACCTTTGTTACAGGATGCTAACTTTTCGGTTTTCATACTAGATTCTATGTTGTTATTTCTTAGTTATTTTCTTTCTTGATGACATCCCTGGTTTCTATGATTTTTTCTCCGGTAATATTGTGGATTTTTTCAAGTACTGCAGGTTTGTTTTTTAAATTCTACCACATGCTTGGTTTTAAAAATGTATTCTTACCCTTGAAGGTTTTTTAAGAGCACTAATCTAGGCATAAGCAAAACAGTCGTTTTAGCAGTGGTTATTATGTATTTCGTATAGCATTGGTTTCTACTTGTGAGATAAGTTCCAAATTTTTAGACAGTTTGTCTTTTTAAAGTTAGTTTGGCCAAGAAACACTTGAACTTACCAGGTAGACGAGAAAGTGAGTTAATAGTATGTTAAATCACTCAAGGCTGCAATAATTTATTGTAAGAGGGAATTGGCTCGGACCTCTCAGACTACCATGGCTGGGATAATTGTAGGGGTCGAAGCAGATAAAAAACCCACACGTAATAAAACCAAATCATGGAGATAGGGTAGAGACTCATACAGAAACAAATTTTGATCTACCACATACGAGGTACATGGTCCTTCCATTTTATTCTTCATCATTAATCGCAGTCATCAAAACACAGTAAAATAGAGTTTTTTCATTTAGCAGGTCTAAGATTTATATGCAATCATCCATGTTTACTACAACGAGGACAATTGCTATTGGCTGATTTGTATGCAGTTTCTACCTAATTACAATGATTCGTAAAGTCATAATATTATTAGATCCCTATACAGTTAATTTTTTCCTTATTACAGAGGTATATAAATAACTTATAATCAATCTATAATACATATGTTTGTATTGATTTAACTAAACGAATTAGAAAGACTGGGAGAAATGTAAATTAATAAAACGGCTAATCTTAGCTTATCTTCTCGCTTGTTGTCAATAATCCAAACATTCATATCTTTCTAAACATTCATAATCTTGTATAAAGAATATTAATTACAAGTGAAATAAAATATTGTTTAATGATGAGAGAATCTGAATTAAATTAGTTATTGAAATGTTATTCAACGAATTATAAAACTCATCTGAGTTATATACCATAAACATCTTCATAAATCAATATCAATACTACACTGGTTTATTGGAAACCACTTTCTGTTAATTGATCGAGATAAAATTTTACACATAAACCTGTGAAAATGTTAAATCCTGTGAAATATATTTTTATTAATTCGGCAGGATTACTCCTTTAAATAATGTAATCATTAGTTTGTACACTGATCTCATAAGTAACCAAGATGACAACGAGAAAATCGCATAATAAATAAAAGTGTAAACAATCACATTTTAACATTTTTGTGACAGCAAGTTGACTTTTGGTATACACTGGTATGAAACCAAACTTCGTGAACTAAATTGTGAATGTATCATGTAGCAAGACATGTCGAGGAAAATTCATTTATATTTTTAAAATATTTTTAAATGTAATTATTACATAGAAAACAGTGATTTTTATAATGGTGCATGGCCAAACATGGAATTTGGTTGAGCATCATTGAAGCCTATCAATTATATAACTGAAATTATAAGCCTACTTGGTAGGATGACAAATTTTCTCTTTTATCTGCTGTAGGATGTAAATTTTTTGAACGTTTCTCCATAGGATGTCTTTAAAAAAGAAGTATAGGCTTGAAACTTTCTATGGAAAAACTGAGCGAATCCTCACACACATGGTTTGGGCGTACTCCTGCCTTGTTGAAGGAGTGTCAAGAGGCCGGGATGAAAGTTTATTGTATCCACCACTTTTAATTAAAATGCTAGATTTATCCAAGTTCGGCTGTATGTCTATAAAGTTAGTAGACTACACAATTTATATAAAACTAGGACCTTAGAAAGAATATTCAAAATGAGAGAATATTTATTACGTATTTAAAATTCATCCATGCATTAAGAGTATGGACTTCTAGCATATCAAGTTAGTGCATTTTACCTAAGCTCCAGAAATTCTCGAGGGAACCGTTCATTGGTTATTTTACGAATGATGGAGCCATCCCAACAGCTTTATATATGCGACATGTTTCCTTGGGGATTCTGTTATACCGGGGGTTGCACTACAAGGTCACTCCACGCTTTTTTGTAAAAAAAGGGAATCTTGTCACATCCGAAACTAGCCTTTAAATATTGAAACGATTATCGATAAAATTTTCTATCTCATCTTCCCAGGGCTGGAAGTTCTTGGACCTCTAAAGGTGTATTTAATGACACATTTTCCTTGATCACACCCCTACCAACGTTACATCTTACCGCCGCAACCATTCCTGTATTGAAAACACCAATGTTTTTGAAGCTTTATCATAACGGGGTTATGAAGCTAATGGAATGCAGTAGTAGTAAAGTAATTTATAATTGTAAATAGCCCTATATCTTATTCTATTGTTTATATAGAGTTCATAAAAAATTAAAATAAATGAATTTGTTAAATTATTCTTTTAGCAGAAAAAATACCCACACTTCC
>NW_025780999.1:0-45017 GCF_021130785.1 Homalodisca vitripennis | reverse complement strand
TTTTACAAAGATTTTCCAACCGTTTTCTAATTGTGAGGAGGACTTCTGGTTTTTCGGGAATTCGTTACCAGCTTTATAACACCCTTCTTGTTTGAAATTTCCCATCAAGGAAAGTGGTTTCAAAAAACCCTAATACCCACCACGTACGACAAATGCTAAAGCTTCAAGTAGCTGAGTTAATAATGAAAACTGTGGAAAACATCTTCGTTTTAAACCGACAGATGCCATGGACATCTACGATCACATTGAATCGTATATAGCTGTTACAGGGCATTCTCATTACCAAATGATTTTGTGTTGAAATCAGTTCTCTTAGAACTGTTAATTTTAATGGAGGGCTCACCATACATTCTAGCCATCTTAGCCGAAGAAATCAAGAAAATAACGAATTTCTTCTATAAAATCTCAGACAAAATCTTAGTTGTTTGTAACAAACAAGACAATTGCCCTCCCCAAAGTCGTTGGAGCCATAAAAAATGGTTTTAATGTGGAGTCATCTGGCCGTGCTATGCACATAACTCAAAAACCTAGTGGTTTCAAGATGCCATATCAAAGGTAGATACAGTAATCATCACCAAATGCAAAAAGATTGTCTACATTATTTAAGAAGAAAGCAACGCAGCCACTGAAAAACTATTAAAAATACCAAATCAACGAATGGCCGTTTAAAGACCCAAAACGCTTACTTCAAGATGTAAGTACGAGATGGAACAAGCAACATATTACATGCTTTGTAGATTTTGTTCAGTTAAAAAGAGGCTGTAATAAAGCACTTTGGGCATTGCTGGACAAAGACTTGCCATCTTTAATTTCTAATGAATGGAAAACTAGTTTGCAGTGACCTTTGCAAAGTACCTAAAACCATTGAAGAAGAGGTCACAGCAAAGATGAGTGGGGAATCCTAGCTTCACTGGAAGTCAAATAATTGTTTTTGACGCTTGGGCTGCAAAATTGTTTGCAGCAAACTATGTACACTTAAATTTGCCACCCGATGCAATACAGGTAGATCACAGAACCTGCTCAAGGGGTATATCAGCAGCCAGAAATACCATGACATTGAGTACAACAAGTTAGTAGTAGCTTAATACCTTTTTTGGACCCAAGGTTCAAATTGTATGCATTTTCTGACGACCAATGTCAACAGTTTTTGCTAAGAATCATGGTGATTACGGTGGACGTTGCAGCTATGATTTCCGCCACTTCTCTTCCTTCTGGCCACCGCAATGGAAACAAATCATTCCCCTCCCTGGTACAACCATCTTTGACTTTGACCAAACCAATCTGGTCCATCACAATTTGAAGAAGAAGAATGTTCAGGTATTTTCTATGTTTGATTCTGTAAATAAAATCTGTATCAAAGGGCAGACTCCCGGAACTCCCAACGATTGGTGCTACCTGCCGAAATCGACAGGTATACAAATCGCTGAACCACCACTTTCCCCCAGAGAAGGCGAAACCACTTCTGTCCTGGTGGAGGATTTCACGAGGCAGTCCTACCCCAAAATCTACAGCAGACTCGTGTTAAAATAAAAGACATGGGATGGGGTTTTGTGGGTACGTCAGTACCTTGTGGAAAGAATTTTTTCCCGAACGGGAATAATAATAAGGTGACCGAAAGATCACGTATCAAATATCCATGAAAGTGATACATCCCAACTTGTGTATCTACATGCAAATCATGAATACTATTGTGTAAATAATTTGTATAAATTATATTTCATATTTTCTGTTACCGTACTATTTTTTTATTATTGATTTTTATTACAACAGTGATGAAAATAAAATATAAATAAAAATGTAACGTGTAGTCTTCCTTTTAACACCCAACAAATTAGATATTTCAATAATACGGTATTATAAAAAAGTACAGTAAGTAATTAAAACTGTCAGCACCTTAGGGCAATATTTGTTTACCAGTAGTAATATTGCTGTTTATAACATAACCAAGTCAATAAGCTCCAATCTACAAGGGAGCAGACCAGATGCCGACACATCGCGCCGGAGCGGTTGCCGGGAGCTGGTAGCTGTTAAAAAAAGAGCTAGCTCCGCCAAACAGGAGCCGGAGCTAGTTTGTGGCCTTCTTCTCCGCTCCTCGGAGCTTACTTGGCACACCTCTATTCTCAAACGTATTTTCTTCTTTGCAATTGCTTTGTTGAGGTGTGTCAGTGTTTGTGCCGTGATCAAAGCCAATGTAGGACGGTTAGTAGACTCCATTTTCGTCAATCATCTTGGACTAAAGAATTAAGGAGTTTTAAGTGAGGATTTAATTCTTTCTTTTCTTATTGTTTTTTACATTTAAGTTTTTCCGATTTTTATAATTATCTTATATTGCAAGTGAATTCAATTTCGACGAAATGCCTGGCTGTCTTCAAATGAATTATGGGAAAGTAAGTAGGCCTATTTATTCTCCTATTCAGGTCCACCAATTCAGAATAGTTATATAAATGTATCAATTTAATTTCTCACTAAATACAACCAATTTTATAATGGATAGAATTTAGTAGGCATAATGCCAAGACTTTGCTGAAACTATCAGTTGCTGGTGTTTAATAGACCTAGGTACTTAAGTAAATATACCTAGTTGACCTTTTTATTTATAAGTTTCGTTCAATCTATCATAAATCAGTTTAGATATTGTAGAAGAAGGCAGCAAAATAATAAGCAGCCACCACCATAATCAAATCATGATTATCAATTGGAAATATAAAAACTATTGAATAAAGCATTGATCTTTAGATATTGATAATTAATCATGTTACCTGTTTTGGGGAGACTTTAATAAGCGGGCTACACTCGTTATTGGGTTTATTTGTATTGAACAATTTGAGGGGAGGACTGTAATAAGTGGCCTACACTCTTTATTCTATTGAGGTTATCGAACAATTCAATATACTATCCCACTTCGATGTGTAAAAATCACATACAATAAGAGTTATAAATAACAGTAACAAGGGTAGGGTACGATAAGCGGATCGGTGTTTTTTTTATATCAAAATTGCAAACAATATTACTTAATCATAACCATCGATATAATCAATCAATACTGATTAATTATTTTGGGTAGAGTACGATAAGCGGACCCCGGTTTTTTATATCGAAGAAAATGTAGTCATCGATACCTAATATTCGCATCTCAAATACCTAGACTATCAATCAATATAAAAAGTATCTATAGTCCTCAATAACAATCGTATGTTTTTAAATTAAAATATGAATTTAATATTTACAGTGAGTTCAAACAAATTTATTATAACCAAAATTAGGAAAACCAAAGACAATCATATTTGCTGCTCTCACAGTTACAGTTAAGTTTCTTTCCCACAAGTTTCACATACGTTTTTTCGGTACGAGTCCAACATGTTGAAGAACATGTCTTATCATCTTTAAAAGCAATTGTCGAATGTAGTTTTCTAAAATTTACTGCCATTTTTAATAATAAATTGTTTAGGCTAGTTATATAAAATTGAAATATTACATTACGAGTATTATTTGAAAGTGTTTACAACTGTTGATAAAGATTATTTAAGTTAATTTTGTTTAAAGTTATTAATCAGTATCGATTGATTATATCGATGGTTATGATTAAGTAATATCGTTTGCCAATTTCGATATAAAAAAACCGGGTCCGCTTATCGTACCCTAACCCATTATTTTAACGATTAATTAAATAATTATATCAATAGCTGTAAACACTTTCTAATAATAGTCTTAATGTAATATTTCAATTTTATATAAGTAACATTTGATTATTATAAAATGACAGTCAATGTTATAAAACTACACGACATTGCTTTGAAAGATGATAAGACATGTTTTTCATGACTTCAACATGTTGGGCTCGTGCGGAAAAACCCATTATGTGAAATCTGTGGGAAAGAAACAACTGTGACTGTGAGAGGAGCAAATATGGTCATCTTCAGTTTTCCTAATTTTGGTTATAATAATTTGTTTTGAGCACTTTCAATGTTAGATTCATAATTTAATTTAAAACATATGATTGTTATTGAGAATAGATACTTTATTATCGATTGATATAGTCTAGGATTTGAGATTCGAATGATTAGGTATCGATGATTACATTCTTAAACCTAACAATATTTATAATTTGCCCAGCTTGATATCAATAAGCAACCGCTTTTATGAAATGAAGGAAAGAATTCTCCCCATGGGTTACCAGGTACCAAACCCACATGTTGAAGCCACTTGAACAAATCTCTGCACTTTTGAGAAATATCTCACATATTTTCATCATATTCGTCGCCATTTCCAAAGTCTCAAAATATTAGTTAATTCGGGTAGACTTTAATAAGCGGCCTACACTCGTTATTCCCGGTTGTTATTATCAAATGGTTTGATTGTTTTTATCGGAATTATAATTGAGCATTACAGTTTATTTAAACTTATATGATTTCAACTTATTAGTTAGGCCTAGAGTAATTTTAATGTAAACATAAACAAGATTTAACTAATATTTTGTAGACTTTGAAAATGGCGGTGAATATGAGGAAATACATAAGATATTTCTCACAAGTGACGAGATTTGTTTAAATAGCTTCAACGCAAGTTATAAATATTGAAAGGTTTCTTTGATATCTTAAGTCTAGGCCACAGTTTGTTTTGTTGTTTTGTAATGGTATTGTAAAATTTGTATATTTAAAATTGTAATGTACGAGATTCTTCTGTTCCAGTGATTTATTATAACTCTTATTGCATACGATTTTTACATATATCGAAGTTGGATAAAAATATCGAATAACGAGTGTTGCCGCTTATTAAAGTCTACACGCTGTTTTTTGTTTCATTTACATACTGAGAGGCTGGCAAGAACAAATGGTGATGAATATGCACTTATTGTTTCCAATGTTTTTATGTAAACATTGAACGTTTTAAATGGTTAAACAAGAAAATGACCTTGCTCCTTCAAAACTGAAGTGTCCTAGTGAGGAAGAAAAACCAGAATTATAGGTGGAAATCAAATAGTCTTTTGCTGCAAGAAAAGCCAGAACAAATTACTATTTCATGTTTTGTTTGTTACATTTTATTAATACACATAGCCTAATTATTTTTTTATATACAAATAGGTGAACTATATTGTAATTTGAAATACCACGTATTTCATTTCCTACATTTTGGTTTCGGTAGTTTAGATAATCATGAATATCGGTGATTCAATTGTGGTGGTGGCCACTTATAAAACTGTAGCCCTATAGTGCCTAGCAACTTGTATCTAGTTACGTCTCCTCTTCTAATTATTTATTTTAATCATCAGTTGGGTCTTTAACTCTAACAAATGTGATATCTACATGCCCCAATAGACTAAACTATCAAAATGGTATTAACAATTTCTGATAAATTTTTACCACTTTACAGTATCCTGTAACGCTACCAAATTATAAGCCCTGTTGATAATGGAGTAATTTTATTTATAATTATAGTTTTATTTTCAAAAGTATGAGCGTTCTCAAAACAATTTGGAAAAAAAGTAGACAGAATTCTCCACTATTTTGTAGTTCTTCACATCCTCTGAGAAACCTTCCCTTGTCAATGTGAGGCACCTCATATCCATCTTTTAATATATCAGGGAAAATTTAATTTCTCAGCAAAGCGTTCAAAGGTTATGTATGGTAGCGGTTTGGCCTGATTGTTTATGCAAAACTTAATTATACTAGGTGGGACAGAATTGTTGAGACTGTATCTTTTAGTAACATTTGAGCTTGTTAATGGCAGTCAACACATTATGTCACTTGGCACAACGGCACACTAATGATAGCATCAAAGATAAAATCTGATGGAGACTCTTGAGTAAAGCATTGAAAACAGATCAATACAGTGTGAACAATCTACGTATCAGTTTTGTATTGCACACTCTAGAATCAAAACAGAGGGAATGTCAATTCTTTTCTGTACAAATTTCTAGAAAGCTCCAGAATATCTTTGTAGGTAATCACATCCTGAAAATATTCAACGTACTCCACATAGTGCTTGTCCTGGACAATTGTAGGCTACAACAGTTATCCCTAGTCCGGGAGAAATTTTCCTAGCTCAGTCTATCCTGACTTACGTAGTTTCTTTTTAAATATGGCCGCCTTAATGAAATTGTTTGAAAATCAATATTTAAATTTATATATCCCTACCTACTTTAAAGGAGTATGTTCAAAATTGTAGACTGAATTTTGTTGCAAAACTGTAAAAACACAATGTTTATGTCCTTTGCGTAGAGATACTTGTAAAATCCTTTGATTTTAAGTTCATAAAAAGTCTTCTAGTTAACATCTCTTACTCAGTTATATATTTCAATTTTTGTGAGGTACATCCAGCGAGGGATCAAACTCCAATGCAGGGTGATGTGCATTCAAAGTGATCAAGAAAAAGAGGTGTTTTTCTATCCCCAAAAATACATTTGAGAAGATTAAATCTAATATTACCCTTATTGATTCAATTTAAAGTTGAATTGTTCCATGTTTAAAGCTTATCATTGAGACGAAGCATATAATCAACATGAGGTGCAGGAATTTGTACAACTATATTGCTTCCAGTCAACTCATGAAATATTGAAATCGCAAACTAGAACTAAATTCTTAGACTCTGTAAGCTTGGGACACAGATTATTGAACAAATTTGCAGAAGTCTGCATATACATGGGTGGCCCATATTTTGAGGTATGTTCATATTGAAAACCAATAATGTCTTATTGCGTGGATGGTCCTATTACAATAGTTTGAAACCATATAAGTAACCTAATTGTTCAGAATAGCCCTTTTCAAAATTATATTTTCCCTTATCATATGGACTTTTTTACTGTTATGTATACGCAGGAATTGTATCAAGAAACGTGAGTTCAAGAACAACCTAGTTTTTTTGTTATTTTATGTTTCTTGCTTGTGTTAGCTATTTGAAAATATAGTTGGATTAATAAAGGGATGCACAAGGGATTTTTTCAAGATAAATTGGATGTCATATTAAATTAAAGCGAAAAAATAATACTACCGCACACTATCCTTTCATGTTCAGATCCATAGAAGTTAAATTGTATTACTGTTTCCAATTATATATATATAATTTCAATAAACATTGAATCACAAAAAAGTACTTGCTCCGCCGGGACTGGAACCTGGATCTCTCACTTGCCGGGTTATATATTATATGTATATATATAAAAATTAACAAATTAATTTTAATGTTATTTTGTTCAGGCATGCTGCTTGGCGAAAGGAAGCAAAAAAGTTGAGAAGGAAAACGAATTAGGAGTACGTTAGCGGTTGCACGATGATCAACAACAATTGTTAATAGGTAAAGAATAGAGTTCTCGTCAGATATTTAAAAAGGTTTGTGAAAATGTGTAATACTTAGGCCTTTCTTTATATATTTCTGATAATAATTTTGCCAATCAAAACCCTAAGTTAATTTTCCAATAAGAATTAACAGAAAATAAATCAAATTTACACTTTGCATCAGTAAAGCTTGAAGTACTATTTAAAAACAATTGAACAAGTGTTGTATATCAATCAAAAGCTAAAAGTTAACATTCTCAACTAAAAGATAACATTATATTTATCACCAATAAAAGTTTTCCTAAAAATAATGATACTTTTCATAAAGTTTACTTCAATGAGTAAAGTATAAGGTACAATAAAAAGCAACTTTTATTTTATATATTCACCATCTTTTGGATGCTTTTATTTATGTTAAAAATAATGTTTAATGTTAAATTAATTTAGTTAATGTTGTCACCAGGACTCAAAAAGTTGCATTTTTACAACACAATTTTCTAATTGCGTTTAGTTATTCTTTGTTTTTCTCTGGTGCGAAGGAGTTTTTCTGTTCTTTTATAACATAAGCAAATTTTTTATTTCATGCTGACAAATTACGTACGACTCTGAGTAAACAGCATGTTACAAAGGTGTTTGAAAACACCTTTGCAAATCAGCCAAAATACGTCTGCCAGTACAGGGGAAAATACGTGGCAAGTTTTTAGAGTAATAACAGTCTTTCCCTAATACTTTCATATCATTCCTAATTGAGTTCAGTTTATTGCAATTTTTGTATTCTTATATGAGATTTCTAGTACATGTTCGTATACAAAGCTGTTCATTGTGTGAAATAATCAGAATACAATTTGTGCTTTTACTACGCCGATCTGCTATTGTGATATGTATTGTTTTACATTTTTACTGTTATAAATATGTCAAAATAACATTGACTTTATTATAATGCAAAACTTAAATTTCTCTGAATGCACTGAGTAGCCCTTAAACGGGGTTTTTAATTGCGATAAGTTATAGAAAGTTTGTGTTAATGTTTATTTAAAGTCTTCAAAATTCAAAAATAAAACATTTCAATGTTCAGGTCATTATTTTTAGGAATACTAGTTAATCAGAATCCGTTTATTCTTTTTTAATTGAGTTGATTAGTTTAATTAAAATATTTTTTTAGTAATTTTCTAATAGTTTTTTTTATATTACAATTTTAGAACAAGAGAAGAGAGAGCGGGTCTCCTACGTACAAGGCGTGGTTGGAAGAACAAGCTCTTTTAGAAGAGTTTAACGCAGCTGAAGAGAGAGACGGCTAGCAATGGAACGTCAAAAAGCGATGGGAAACAGAAGAGGAAGCAGCTTTGCTGCGCTGGAGAGAGAACAACAAAGTCGACTAGCTCAGGCGAAGGCAGAGAAGTTCAAAAGAGAGGTAAATGGTTTTGTTACACTATAAGCTTGTACTAATATTGTTGAGTCTTTAAATTATAATATTTATCTGCCAGTTTTATTTTATATTTTATTTGCAATATCAATGTATTATTTAACTAAAATAAAATAGTAGAACAATTCATTATTTACAATTTTCCATACATCTTTTAACAGATGAACATGACTCCAGATTCCGGGAGTCTATTATGTAACAGGGTCAGATTCCAGACGCTGCATGTAGAGGAAGGTTAAAACTTGAGCTAAACTTTACCATTCACAAGCTTTGGATAAGTTAAGCTGTATTCACAATTCGGTCGGTTTACAATAGGCCTACTATCTTTTGAATGTTGAGTAAAGTTAATCGGGACTTTTAAATTGTTCCTCTTTGTGTAAACAATTCTATTTTGGTACTAAAAGTGTGTTATTTCATTAATGCTTTTCATAACTGTTTACAGATAATGATAAAAGAAGAGTGGGAAAGGGAACAAAGGAAATTACAAGAAGCCGAAGAAGTCAGAAAAAAAATGGAGGATGAGAAGAAAAGAAAAACAGGTAGGCTAAAATACAAAATTCCTTGTCCCATAAATAGTGAATGTGATTATTAAAGGAGTATTCTACAACAAGAGAGTCACAAGCCTTTCTTTCACCACAATTACTGTATAAGTAACTGCTAATTTGCACATATAGACCATTGAGAGATTTAGTTATAGCATTCTTAAGAATTAAAAGAATGTTATTAATAAAACCAAATAATTTTTGGTCTTTTTTATATACAATTAATGGTTAAACATACTTTAATATTCATTTTTATGTTTCTTTTTTGTACTGTGTGTTATAATCTTGCTTTTTAAATTTAAATCAAACTCAGAAACATGGAAGTGAAACCAGTGAAAGGTCAGAATTAAAGCAAATATTCTAAGAAATGACTTTTAGAAGTTCCTAATATGCCTGGTTTTATACTTAGGTGTCAATTGAAAATCAAGTTGCAACTATATAAAAGGAGTGTCTTTTATTCTGTCCTGTAACATGGTGGTCATTTGCTAAACTTTATGTAAGGAACCTAATTGGTAACACTCTCTTTGTCACAAGAAGGGCTAATTGGTTTTTAGTGAATAAGTTTTGTAAACTCCAGAATAGTAACTTTAGAATTCAATGTGCATTTAGTACAAAACTAAATTTTTTGTTTTTTCACCTGCCACATAATAACAATGTAGAAATACAGTATAGTACCTATATTGTTATATTGATTATTTTAATCAAATTAGTCACTTATCCTTCCACATACAAATGAATTACTTTCAGTTCAAGAGTAAGTAATTCGTTATAAATAAAGGTTTTTATAGTTTACATACTGTTATAGAGATGATGATTAACCCCATTCGTGACTGAATAAATTACTAAAATTTTTGGACTACAGGACTGGATATTTTCCATGCTTCCGTGTAAGAACAGGTGCACTTTGCATAACACTTACTGTATAACATGCTATGAATTATTATAAATGTACCTTAGTTATTCATTGTTATTGTATGAACACAAAATATTAGTTTTTTTAAATATACATAAATATTTACACTATTTACAAATGTTTATTATACTTCTTTAGAAGCTGGTTTGGGTCTGAAATACTTCAAAACATGTTTCCAGATGAAGTGTGAACAATGAAAATCTTTACATTGGTACACTGTTTCACTTCTTTTCCCCTGTAAGGCACAAACTTTACATTTTCTTGAGGGCCTGGCTTTAGTGGTTGGAGGTATCTTTTCAATAAAATGCCCCCAAAACTTTTTGAAGGAGTGGTGTTTCTCCACAAGCGGGAGCCTACCAAAGGGTTACCTGAACCCTAAAGGTTTCGTCACAGAAGTGATTGAACACATGTGATTCAGTGCAGTTTTCTTCTAACTGCCTCAAAATTATAGGATTTATTCCATGATTGCTGGTAAAACGCATTGTATTAACATTATTTCGTCCAACAATCCACGTAAAATCACAAAGAATACCGGTGGGTTATCGTCACTTTCATTATCACTGCATGTCATCGTTTTGTACCATCAGACATTTATTTTCATGTATCATGTCCATCTTGTTCACTGTTACTTTCCTCATCACCACTTTCATCTAAAACATTAGCAACTGTAAGCCGCAAAATCATCCGAATTTTACGAACACATCCTTCCGGTCGCGAGACGCCATCTTGACTGTTTACAAACGAAAGAAAGCTGTTTTGCCAAGATGATTTGAGGCAATATCAGATGTTTTTCAGCAACGAAGAAGAAGAAAAACATAGACTAGAATATTGAGAACAAAATATGCAGCAAATGTGAATGCCTCAGCGATCTATCGGCAATATATTCAACTACGTCGATGTCCGTGTCTATCGGACGGGCGCTGCCCGTCTTTAGTCGTTGTGCCGCGCGAAGTGAAGGACGGAAACTGCCCGTCCAATGTCTTGAATGGGTTAAACAATTTGATAATTTTTTTGCAGGCAGAGTTACTTGCTCAGATAGATGCATTCATTGACGGTCGAGCCGATTTGCCTGATGAGGTCAACGTGTCCACCCAGACTCAGCCTGGGCATCCTGATTGTCCGTTCTTCTCCAAGACCGGTGCATGTCGCTTCCGGGATAATTGTTCCAGGTATGCTTGATTTGTCACTTAGTTTATTCTACTACCTACACTGTGGGAATATGTGATAGTATTCTTACGGTATAGTGACACCACAATGAATCCTTGTCACTTTGAGTTGGTGTTTATCTGTGATTTAATGAAATATGAAGTGAACACTGAAAATTACTTCTTTTTTTCTTTTAATGTTATTATTATTTTGTTAAACTTTTGGCAGTACTATTGGCATTTTGGCATGTCATCTGATGGTGTTTTAGAGCAGTAATGTTTTTACCATAAATTGATTTCATAGTGATAATAAAAACCAAAAGAATGCTGGGATTTTTAAATGGCCATTACTTAAAAACTAATCATAGTAACAAAAATAATTTAAACCTCAAATTGAAGTTGAAGTAACTGAGTTTTGTTTTCCATGTAACGTGGTAGGAAACATTGACCTTGGCATGTGCAGAACATGCTGCATGGTTGGCAGTGTGGCTATTGTGACTGACACACCTGGCGCCAATTGCGAGTGCACAATGTTTTATGGTACATAACAGTAGCCACAGTGTGTTCTGTGGTACGCAGAATTGAAATTGGTTGTTAGTGTGCAGCGTCAGTTTTGAGTTACGTATCGAGATCCAAATTCACCAGATGATAAAGCATTCATCACTGGTTTCAACCAGTTTCAAAGACACAGGAAGTGTGTTAAAAAGACATTCGTCCTGGTTGGCCAAAAACTAATGATAATAAAATCAAAGAAATCCTTCAATGTTGTATCAGAAGCTCGAAAAAATAATACTAGTGACCGAGTAATCTTTATGCAATACGGCGTCTGCCTCATTACCTTCGGAAAGAGCACAACACATGCAACAATAGGTTCCTCAAAAGGTGGATAGGCAGGGAATAGGCAATTCCTTGTTTCCCAGGAGTAAAGAACATTGCTTATGCTATAGTTATTCATGATTTGGCATATCTGCGTGGAACGATTTTCATAAACGTTTTGAACTATGACAGCATACATGCTTCATAACACCTTGTTGATAAATCAAATACCACTTTGATCTCTGTAGAGCAAACAAATGGACAGGTAAAAACTAAATTAGTTCTTTTCTCTTCAATTTTATGTTTAAATTGTTATTTATCTTGAATAGTTTTTAAGTAACGGCCATTAAAAATCCTGGCATTTTTATTTTGAAACACTATCAATAGCATAACATATATATAGGGTGTCCCTCCACAGTAATACCCAACAAACTTCTCTGGTGGTTTCCTCTCATCAAAACAATGAAAAAAAGTTTTGTATAAACATATGTCTGAAAACCCTTTGTTAGCGAGGTACAACTAGCGGAAGATTTCAACCCATTTTCTAGGTAAGGGCGGAAATAATAACGAAACTGATGTTTTTACGCCCATATGGAGTTTTAGCAGAAAACAAGTCCCTCCCTAAACCTAAATGCCCTACTGCACTAGCTACCGTGAATGTTAAAAACTAACAAATAAACTCATGTCAGATTTCTTCTGATAGGTGAAGTGACTTGTCCAATTTCAAGAATTAGTGGGTTGTTGGCCATTATTTTTTTTCAATGATTATTCTTACCACCGAAGTTAGACCACTTATGACATACTATTATATTTTATACCCTTCTATAATGTTTACAGAAGACAAAACCAAATTAGAAATATGTTAAAAAAAAACTTATTTTATTTCTTTAGAACATGTGTTGAAAATGATCTTGAGCCAAATTAGCTCTTTTAGTTTTTTATAATACAAATTATTTATAACCTTTTTTTTAAGGAACCATACATCGACCAGGCATCAGTCTGAACACTGCTGGTCCCCAATTTCTATGATCACTTCGGGCTGCAGACACTAAACCATTGATGAGTTATGATACGGACGTTGGACTTGAGTATGAGGATTCAGAAACATATCAGCATTTCAAGTGAGTATCTATAAAATTCAAGCATGAACTGATTTGTTAAATATATTCGTGTTCCTAAGGTGTTTGACAAGTGTATTATGTTTTTATACAGTAGATATATAAAACACAATAGCATTTGGACAGTGTTTGCTTTTTCCCAATTTTTTTGTGCTTAAAAACTGCATGATAAAATGGTTTACACTCAGAATTAGGTTGGTTGGTTTTGAAAAGTTCACTCATCCTTTATAGCAAAATGTTTTTAGTGTTGCTTTGACGCCATCATGTACTGGAATAATTTTATTTGCAATCATCATTAGATGGTGCTTAATTATATTGTAATTTGTTTGTAAGTTAAAACTGAGTTCTCATTTAGTGGAGGTTTCAAATTATTGCTGTGCTAGCTTATTAATTTCTGGCTCAACTGAGATTTAGTTTCAACAAAGTTGAATGCTTCTCGGGTAGTAACTAACATGTTCATAACAGTTGCTTGGGTTCTTGAAGTGTACCAGTATTGATACTACATTCAACAATTTAGTGTAAAATTTAATATGAAATCAAATTATATAAAAGTTTATCAAAAGGTGAATTAAGCTCTTGAGACCTCTCACCCCGCTTAACCCTCCATCGGGCGCTAAACGGAGTTTTTCTTTTTGTTTTTGTTTAGTTTTTTATGGAGTAATAATCCGTGTGCGCCTAAATGTCTGACCTGTGATGGTTTCTTTTTAAGTTTTACAATATATTTTATTTGAATTTTGTGAAATGGAGAATGAAGACGAGAGACTTGTCAGTACAGTTCCCGTGTGCTAGGGAACATTTCAGTACTGTTTATGGAGTGAACATTGTCGTTATAAGAACCAGAAGGAAAATGTTTTGAAACTTTGTGTAGTGTTAAAAAATTTTTAGTAAAGAATAAATTTTTGATTTTAGAATAATAATTGACATTACAATTGTATAATATCTCAAGAATTGAAGTAAGTTGTTTTTGTAAGAAGTTAAAAACTAAGTTAATTTTCCATATATTATTACAGAAGGTTTAAACATTTTTTACAATTAATTTGCATTATTCCTTGAAATAAATCATGTTTGTTACTATATACAATAACAATTTTTTTTTTAATTTCAAAATTCTTATTTGGAAAATTCATTACATAAGAGAGTAATTTTTATTTAAATTCTAAAAATGAATATATTTACATTGTAATTAAATCAGTATGAATATTTAAACAAATAAAAACAGTTCAAACGACTATAATATCCATTATTCACTAACCTGGAGGAAACCTCCGTGAGCGCCTGATGGTGTTTCTAATTTTAAGCGCCCGATGGAGGGTTAATATACTCTGCTGTCCAGTTGTGTGGCAAGTGAACTTAGATAAAAGATTTTAATGAGCCAATCAACAGCCCTTATTGGAACCAAACCCAGGGATTAGTAGCCAGTTAATATTCTTTTATAGCTGATGGTTTCATGTGGGGTTCGCATCTGGCCTGTATAAAGAAAAGAAAATCCTCTTGGTGTCCTATTGGAGGAAGAGAACTATTCATGTTTTGTGTCAGTGCGATGCTTATGGTGCTTATCTTTCTAATAAAATTGTTTTATTTAATCATGCCTTAGTGAGAAAGAAGCACAATATACATCTAGTAATACTCAAGTGGTAGCATTTTACTAAAAACGTAAAGAATATAACTTTTAGAGTTCGTGTTGAATAATTTTGCAAATATCGTTTAATCACTCACTTTGCATGCACGTTTTTCGCTTATAAGTAATGTAAGCAAGTTAAAACATTTTGTCTCATTGATAAAAATTTTCAAAGTGCGCAGAGGTTTATGATGCTCTGTGATGAAAATATCTTGAAGGCCCGTACACTCAAGGGATTCCATCTATCGTAAGAGAGATATTGAGAGCTCTTGCAACATAGTGTCTGAGAATGAGTGCAGACTACCACTCTAGGTGCAATAGAACGATACAGCTGACACCACAATCCAAGAATATCTAAAATGGTGAAACACTTTATGAGTTGTAGATAACATCATCCTTCTTATAATAACAATTGTTGCAGTACATCGCCATGAAAACCTGGTGTGTTGAGATTGAATGGCCTGTGCTATATTTATATACAGCAATGATATTGGGTCAGCAAAATTGGATGATATTGTACACCACAGAAAACTTGATTGACCCTAAAAAGTACTAACAAAATTTCAAAAATACAAAATTTACAAATTCGTTTTACTATATTTAAATGAAACCACAAGTCAATATATTCTCCTGAATTTTTCTATCTTTCTCTGGGTATGCTATGGTGTAGAAGAATCGCGGTCATGGATAGAAGTAACATTGGTAGAATATGCAAAAAAGAGCTCTCAGCTGTTTTTTTGCACTCTTCCATTCTCCCACACAAGCATGTTCAACAATGTGCACACCAATACAACCAAAGTGTCTTTGTAATCCTCAATTTTCAATCTGTGCTTCTAATATTTTTTTTCAGATTGTTTAACTTTGAAAGAGTACTGTAACATACAAGATATTAAGATGAATTCATTTTGAAAGGATCATCCAACTAAATCTTGTAATAAATATCAAAAAGAAAAGTAAAAAAAAAAAAATGCCTTTACTTTTTCACTAGAGATGAGTAGCTACATAATTTTAAATGATCTGAAGCAAAATATAGTTGACAGAATTCAGTTGAGATGTAGTCCTTTGAAGAATGAATAAATAGGGTATAAAGCAACACGACATTTACATTATATGCCAAGCAACTGTTGTGAACTTTGCTATCCAAACTATTACAAGAGGTTTCAATGTACATTGGTCATTTGGTGTAGAAGTTGCAGTTTCCATGACCACATTGAGAGACTGGTGTAGATCTCCTGTATTAGTGTAAGTGTCTGGCTATGCATCAGAAGGGTTGAAGTTGAGGTATTAATACATTGGTTGGTTCAGATCAGTACTCGCGGCAGTGAATGGGAAGATGGCCCGTGGGTGGTGCGGCAGTCAGACCAAGCACTTCACCATTGGTAAATTGTTGGCTGCAGACCTTCTTCTAGACTGGTTAACCTTTCCGTTTATCCGACTAAATCTTTCACTGATATTATTTATAAGATTGACAAGTACCAGGTCAAAGTAGTTACTTTTTTTAAATTGTCTCATAAGTTAGAGCCTAGGCAGTTGATTTTGTTTGGTCGTAAAAAAACAAATTATTATTATTTAAGGCTCCGCTGAATACAAGGTAAGTTGAATGAGGGAGGAGGTGAGTGAGTCAATATAGGAGAATAAAATGGAAGTACCCTAACAATTTTATCAATTTGTTACATAATTAATTTTTTTCCAATTTTATATTAATTTAAAAATTGGTAGTGATCATCATTTTATGATTTTACATATTTAAACATAATTTTCAAATAATAAATGAGATGACTTTTGGTTCTAAGTCATCTTTTGATCTAAGATGCAGTCTGTTGCAATTTTAAAACAATAACAAAGATATTTATCCTGATAAGATATTTTGATTCTATTGGAAACGTTACCTGTAATGTGCCATAATAATTTTGAAAGTAAGTAATCAGTTATATTTATGTAGTTTGACTTCATTTTCTTTTTTTCACAATTCTATTATTTACAGCTTACAAAAAAGATAATTTACAACAATATGTTCTAAAGTTCAAATAAACTCAATTTAGTAGCAATTTAAATCCTTTTTATGTACTCAGCATTATTTTAACCTTTCAATTAGTGGTTGCAGTGGTCTTTTTTTTTAAATAGTGATAAAAAAGTTGTATTATTTTAGTGTTTCTACAGGGTGAGTCAGAAATATGGTAAAAATATTTTAAGACGTGATTGTAGAGCTAAAAATAAGAAAAAAATGTTATATAAAGGTAGGTCCAGAAACGCTTCAATTACTGAGTAATGGCTGGCGAAAGTTTTGCTTTGTTTTCAGTTCATTTCGTGTGAAATTAAGTGATTCTGAAATGTTTTGTTCTTACTTTTCAACTCAATAAGGTGGAATTATAAGGAAAAAAATCACCTGAAAAACCGAATAAAACAACTCTAGAGGTTGTAGTGTAAACAGTTTTTGAGAAAAAAATATATGAAATTTTGTCAAAAATCAAATAACAAAAATACCCGTCTTAAATTTTTTGAAGTCCAATAACATTGTTAAAATTACCAATAAACAAATTGTTTTTCCTAACACAAATTGTAGAGAATTTAATTCTGAAAACAACCATAATAAGCAAATCCTTTGGACTTTTTACCTTTGGGGACATTTAAAAACATTAGTTTACTCTATCCCCAATAGATACCATTGAAGAACCTCGGCATACATAGATTAAACATTTCTAAGGATTTCTATTAGAAAAACAATTTGATTTTACACCCAGATGAAACTGAAAACAAAGCAACATCTTTCGCCAGCCATTACTCCCTAATGGAGCGTTTCCCACCGAACCTACCTTTATATATAAAATTGTTTTTTTCTTATTTTTTAGCTCTACAATCACGTCTTAAAATATTTTACCATATTTCTGACTCACCCTGTACAGATAAGAAATTTACAAATATTTTCTTAAAAAGATTTGAATAATAACATTTTCAAGTGCAGTAAGCAAATGACCAATTTCAAAACATTTTCACCTAAACGCCTAAAACAAAATGTTAATGTTAATTTAGAAGTGTCAACAACATATGGATTTATATTTTGAGTTTGGGTGAAAAGGGACTTGGGTGTGATTCACCTTTAGAAAATGTTTTGATTTTTCTTCCACCAGTAAGTAACATGCCCTCAAAATTCACCAAAATTTGGTACTTTAGTAACAAATGTGGGAAGTTTACAATTGAACACAGTGTATATGATACAGTATATGTCCTGTATAAAAGTTAAATAAATTTTCCTTGACGGCTGTTTAAAAGTAATATATACATGAGTATAGTAATATTTAACATTTCATTCCATTTTTTATTATAAATTACACGTTTTCTTTCGATACTTTCAAAAATTAAATATGTTTTTAATGTTTTGTCCTTTTTTTCATTTTAAGTGACCTGGTACTTGTGAGATAATCTTATTTTTTCTAAGTTCTTGGTATATTATAATTATTTTGTTCAAGAGCCTAGGTTTTCTTAACAGTAATAGTTTTGTTGCTTGTTGGCAAGTAAGTATACATAGATATGTATGTTTTATCGCTATTTGTAAGTTAAACAAAACATACTAATGCTTATTTAAAAGTTTTAAATAAGGATATTTTTTAAATAATATGTATATATGGTAAAGTTAAAAGTATGTAATCATGGTTAAAATTTACAGTTTGACTTGTCCTTTATATTGTACTTACGTATTACTAAATATGAGAAATTTACAGAATTTAACTGTAATAATAGTCATAAATTATTCATATTTTTCTCATTTCACTCAGTGGTATATTATTTAAATATTTCTTGTAATATTATTTTGTTAATTTTTTATTCGGACCGCTTTGGTAAAAATCTCTGATTAAAACCTGTTTGATTTTTATTGTGTATAATTTACAATATATTTTAATTTATAAAAATCTGTTTCTTTATTAAAATTACTGTACTTAAATTGCAAAAAAAAAAATACTTTCAAATGGATGGTAAGTATAGTGATGTTTTAAATTTAATTTAATTTATCAGTTGTAACATCACATATATAGAGATAGGCACATACTTAACTGTTTATAGTTGAGAATAATAATGTTGTGTTATATGTCATATTTTGGTTTAAATTGAACATATTTTATTAATGAATTGGCATAAGAAGACACAATATTTGGATGCCAAACATAACAACTCATAAATATATGCTGAATAAACTCATTGTTGTAACCTCTGATACTAAAAATTCAGCTGGTGAAGTGTAGCAAGTAGCCTACACATAACATAGCTGTGGTGGGAAGAGTTGATTCAATGTGAATGTTGAGTTTGCTCCACAGTTCACCTTTCTTTTTAGTGTAGTGTCTGAAATCTGACGATATCACAGACTTGACCTACGTAATATATGATGTGACCACGTACAACAAATAAACAAATAACCCACCATCTGGCTTTGAGAGTGGATTTATAAACAATGGTTTTGCCATACATGCAGGACATTGGGTTTCAGAACATCACATATATTTGTGATATCGATACACAGTTTAATGGTGCATCATAATATGTCTTGTCTGTTCATTTTGATCCGGGAGCAAACATGTTTTTAATACGATTTATAACACTTTTTTTCAATTTTTAATTCAGTTTAGTCCTTTAGTTTAAGCATTAATCCCCTATCAGACCGGATAATCAAATGAGATGATCACACTCTGTGAGTAAGAATAAGAACTTTATTTTGCCAGAAAATACTTCATACAAATACATTTGCATGTCACAAGTATTATTATATACCAGAGAATAACAACACTAAAAGTCCATTTGTAGTCCAAGCCTTGTCAATATATGCTTCTACAAAATAAAACCATCTTTTACAGAGTAAATTATTAAGTTAATGTTTAAATACTTGTTATTGTTGTCTTATCTCTAATGGTAACTTATTATACCGGGTGGGGCAGAGTGGACTCCCTGATTTGATCGGTTAACTGTATAAAAACCATACAAGATTATTACAAAAGCTTTTTATTTCTGAAATCTACATACAATGCCATTTATTTTGTATTAAGTTTTAAAAATGATTATCGTCCAGGTGACGACCTTGACGAGCGATGCACATATTCAGCCGTTCAAATGAAGTTTTCAAAAACTCTACGCAGCATATCTGGCGTTATTCCAGTGATCAACATCAACAATTGCTTCCTTAAGGGCTTCCAAGGTCCTTGGTCGAACTTTGTAAACCTCAGATTTGAGGTAACCCCAAAGAAAATAATCCCATGGGCTTAGATCGGGGGAGCGAGGGGGCCTTGAAAACATCCCCTCGTAATGAGATCAAGCGGCCGGGAAACCATTCTTGCAGAAGTTGGCGAGAGCGACGGGCGGTATGAGCCGTGGCAACCATCCTGTTGAAACCAAAAGGCTTCCATATTATTTTCCTCACCATACTCTTCAATTCTGGGGAAGAAAAAGTTCTCCAACGTCTCACAATAACGTACAGTGTTTCACAGTAACGATTTCACCTTCGATTCAAAAATGTAGGGGCCAATTATGCCTATGGAGGACACAGCACACCACACAGTCACTTTTGGGAATGAAGAGGTTTTTTGATGAAGAGTTTGTGGGTTTTCAGCTGCCCAGTAACGAAAATTGTGCTTATTTACTGTGCCCGAGAGGTGAAAATGTGCCCTCATCACTAGACCACAGAATAGTGCCATCGGGTTGTAAAGAAGCCAGTATTGCATTGCAAGCATCTGTACGTTTAACAAAATCTGCTGGCATCAATTCTTGAACAACCATCATCTTATACGGGTGTAAATTGAAGGTCTGAGTGTAAAATTCACCTCACCGTTCTGGCCAACATTCCAAGAGCAGCAGCACGTTTTCCGCGCAGAGCGCGATGGAGATTGTTCAATAGACGCTCTCACCGCCATTATGTTCTCTGGTGTCCTCACACTCTTTGGTTGCCGATTGGTTTTCTAGGCAGTGCAGATCCAGTTGCCCGTAACACTTGTAATCCATTTCCTTATGGTTTTAGCATCAGGAACACTATCATGACGATTTTCAAACCAAACCGTCTACGAAATGCAACGCTGGTCGCCACCACACTAATCCTTATTTTTAAAGAACGTTTCGACTACAAAACCACGATGCTCGCCAGTCCACGGCAAGGTGACTACTAAAAATGGCGTCTTTCCACGGTAACCAAAGCCTACTGAATAAAAAAAGAAAATAAGGTTAAAATGTTAAGATGTGGGAAAATATCTTTCTACAACTATGAAACTTGTTTACTCTTGCCATGATTCTGATATGTCTTTTGTATAATAAAACCTTCTTTTGTTTGTAGAAGATTGGCCCGCAAGCTTTTAATCCATAACTTAAATGGTAATGGAAGAGCCCATAATATGCTCTCTATGAGAGAAGCCTGTTTCTAATTCACCACATAAAACATTTTATTGCAAATATAATTGAACTGAGTTTGCTTTTAAACGTAATTACATGTTGGTGCCCAGTTTAACATTAGAAGTCAAAAGTTAAGCCTACAAATTTAGGATCTGTTCTGCCTTTTGCGCATTAGGACGTCTGATTCTATAAAGAACTAAATAACATATTACGCTGTCTTATAATTCTTTATTTAAAATTAAGTTATTTGCCAGGGAGAAAGCCAGTCCTCTATGTAACATTATGGTTTTTAATCTTACAAGTCTTCTAAAAAGCGTAATTTTGTATTTCCTAGTAATCGTAGTTGGTCTGTCCAACAGCATAAAAAAGAACAATGTTGGACAATTTTGCACTCAAAAGGAAAAATTTGCACCTCAAATTATTGACTGCCGCTAATAAACAAACAAAGGTCCCAAAACAGAAACCTTTGTGGCACTCCACAAAGTTACAGGCTTACAGGCCCCCCCCCCCCCCAAAGATTAACTCTTTTCCTAAAAAACTACATACTGAGACCTATTTTGCAGATAAGAGCTTAAATAAGGCTAAAAGCCACACCTTTAAATAATTCGTAAATGTTCTATTTTATTTTTATTTATATTTTTAATGAGTCACACTCGATCAAATAGCCTTGCTAAGATCCACAGAATGTTATTGCAGCAAAGTCCTTTTCTTTTCATAGCAATCAAGAATCTTATCAACCAATTGAAACAATAGCGTATGTTTGTAGCAAAACATTTTCAGAAAACCAAACTGGTCTTTGCCAAAAGTAAGCCTTTGCATTTCTAGAAAATGCATTAACTGCTTACCAATAATTTATTTTTGACACACTTTGATTTTTTTGATATAAACCGGAAATAACATAGTCAAACAGGTCTATAATTTCCCCCACCTCCCCAACACCAAACTCGACAAACAACCTTCAGCAGAGCGCCCCCCCGCCTAGCCGCCCAAATTTTCTCCTTCCCCCTCCCTCTCCCACTATTTCCCCCATCCAATTTGGGAGATAATTTTTTTTCCTCCTCGTTTTTCCTTTTTTGATAAATTAGGAAGGGACTTTGGTTGTTTTTTTTTAAAGCCATCAGGGAATGATGCCTAAGAAGTGTAAACAGTCTATTAACTTAAAAATTGTGAAAAGGAGAAACAAAACAAGATACTGTTTCTTTCATAAGGGCATTTGTCAATCCAAAGTGATCCATACCCATTTTTTTAAGGTGCTAATTGCCTCCTTTTTATATCGATATAACATTCAACTTTCGGTTTTACATATTTAAAACCTAAACTCACATACTAATATTATCAAGTACAGTTTTTATTACTTAAATCATGTTTTAAAACTATAGAAACTATTTTTTCATTTACTTTTTA
This sequence comes from Homalodisca vitripennis, assembly GCF_021130785.1. Taxonomy (NCBI): domain Eukaryota; kingdom Metazoa; phylum Arthropoda; class Insecta; order Hemiptera; family Cicadellidae; genus Homalodisca; species Homalodisca vitripennis. The sequence continues at coordinate 22,404 of NW_025780999.1, read as the reverse complement.
TACTATTACTAGCTGAATGTTTGGGCCAATTGGTTTAAAAAGAAGTAATTAAATCCATCTAGCCCTAAAATAGTATGTGTATGTACTATCAGAAGTAGCGGGGGCTCTCATTACGAAAAAATAACACTTATTCACGAACGTATGGTTTCCCCATTAGCGCTTTTGATTTTTGTTAATTCTTGGCAACTTCTCAATTAATTTTACATTTTTCCTTCTTTTTCTTTTTTTTAACAAATATGTACGTATACATATATCACTATGACCACTATTTGCATACTTGGCTCTTACGGGTTAAACACCTGTATGTTGTCATTAGTGATCCAAGGTGTTATGATTCAGTGGAGTGGTGCCAAAAACTAAATTGAACATTTAATAAGGAAAACGTGGGGCAACCAGTAAGTTACTGGTCTTGTAATCATAATTAAAAAATTATGATTACAAGTCCAGAAACTTACTCGTTGCCACGTTTTCCTTATAAAAGTTCAATTTATGTTTGCACACTCCCTGATCATAACACTGGATCACTAATACACATTACAGGTTTATCCCGTCAAGTGCCAAGTATGCAAATATGGTCATAGTGATATATTGTATAGTACATATTTGTTAAAAAAAAGAAAAAGAAGGTAAAATGTAAAATTAATTGAGAATGCCAAGAATAAATCAAAAGCGCTATGGATACTTGTGAATAATAATTTTTTTAATGAGAGGCAGTAGTACTAATATTTTAGGCTAGATGGATTTAATTACTTCTTTTTAAACAATGGCCCAAACATTCAGCTAGTAATAGTAAAAAGTAAATGAATAAATAGTTATAAGTTTTAAACATGATTTTAAGTAAATAAAAACTGTACTTGATGAATTATTAGAGAGTTTAGTTTTAAATATGTAACCTGAAAGTTTTTGATGTTATAGATATAATAAGGCAATATTAGCCCTAAAAAAAATGTCAGGGATCACTTGGATTGACAAATGCCCTTATGAAAGAAACAGTATCTTGTTTTGTTTCTCCTTTCACAATTTTATTAATAACTGTTTAATTAGGCATATTCCTGATGCTTTAAAAACAAACAATGTCCTTCCTAATTATTAAAAAAGGTAACGAGGAGGAAAATTGGGTAAATTATAGACCTAGTTACTATGTTCGGTTTTATCCAAACAGTGTTTCAAATAATTATGGTAAGCAGTTTATGCATTTTCTAGAAATGGAAAGGCTTACTTTGCAAAGACCATGTTTGGTTTCTGAAAAATGTTTTGCTACAACATACGCTATTTGTTTCATTGGTGATAAGATTCTTGAATTGCTATGAAAGAAAAGGACTTTTGACTGCATTAACATTCTGTGATCTTAGCAAGGCTATTGAATTCGAGTGTCTCATAAAATATAAATAAAAAAAAATAGAACTTTACAATATTAAGGTGTGGCTTTAGCCTTATTTAGCTCTTATCTGCAAATAGTCGTCAGTATGTAGTTTTAGGAAAAGAAGTATCTTGCTGTAAGCCTGTAACTTGTGGAGTTTCCAACCCAAGGGGGTTTTTGTTTTGGGCCCCTTTTTGGGGTTTTTGCGGCGTCAAAAAATTTAGTGCAAATTTTTCCCCTTTTTAGTGCAAATTGCCCAAAAAATTTTTTCCCTTTTTTGCTGTTGACACCACTATGATTACAGGAATAAAATTAGTTTTTTAAGACTGTAAGTTTTAAAAAAAAATGTAATAGGGGGAAAAGGGTTTTGCAAATAATTAATTTTAAATAAAAATAAGACAGCTAATATGTTTTTAGTCTTTAAAATCAAACCCCTAAGCGCAAAAGGGGGAGAACTGATCCTAAATTTGTAGGGTTAACTTTTTTATTCTAGAAAAAAAGGACCCCAAAATGAAAAATTTTTTTAAAAGCAAACCCCCAGTTCATTTATTTTTTTAAAAAAATGTTTATGTGGGGGAATTAGAACGGCTTCTTCTGAAGCTATTATGGGCTCTTCCCCTTACCATTTAAAATTATGGATTAAAAGTTTTCGGGCCCTTTTCTCAAAAAAAAAAGGTTTTATTATAAAAAAAACATATCAGAACATGGAAAAAAAAGTAAAACAAGTTTCCCTATTTTTAAAAAAGATTTTTTCCCCCATTTAAACTTTTTAAACCCTTTTTTTTCTTTTTTATTCAGTAGGCTTTGGTTACCGTGGAAAGACGCCATTTTTGTAGTCACCTTTTCCGTGGACTGGCGAGCATCGTGGTTTTGTAGTCCCAAAGTTCTTTAAAAATAAGGATTAGTGTGGTGGGAAACCCCGCGGGGCATTTGTAGCGGGGTTTGGGGTTTTTTTCGTCATGAAATGTTCCCGAGCTAAAACCTAAGGAAAGGATTTTTAAAGGGGTACGGGCAACTGGATCTGCAATGCCCCCAAAAAAAAAACCCAAAAAGGGCCCAACCCCAAAAAATTTTGAGGACACAGGAAAATAATGGCGGTGAGAGCTTTTATTGAACAATCTCCATCGCGCTTGCGCGGAAACTGCGCTGCTCTTGGGGGTTGGCCAAAAAGGTGAGGGGAATTTTACACTCAGACCTTCTTTTTCACCCGATAAGATGATGGTTGTTCAGAATTGATGCCAGCAGTTTTGTTAAACAAAAAAGATGTTGAAATGAAAATACGGGGGTTTTTTAAAACCCCCGGGGCCTTTTTGTGGTCTAGTGATGAGGCACATTTTCACCTCTGGGCCCACTTTAAATAACCCAAAATTTTTTGTTATTGGGCGCTGAAAACCCAAAAAAATTTTTCTTAAAAAACCTCTTCTTTCCCCCAAAAAAGTGATGTGTGGGGTGCTGTGTCCCCCATAGGCAAAATTTGGGCCCCCCTAAATTTTTGAATGGGAAAAGGTGAAATCGTTACTGTGAAACTGTCTTTTATTGTGGACGTTGGAGAATTTTTTTTTCCCCAGAATTGAAGATTTATGGTGAGGAAAAATATGGAACCCTTTTTTTGGTTTCAACAGGATGGTCCCCCCGGCCCCATACCCCCCCTCGCTCTCCAACTTCTGCAAGAAGGGTTTTTCCCCCGGCCCTTTTTTATCTCTTTTTCCAGGGGAGGGTTTAAAGGGGCCCCCTCGCTCCCCCGGGATCTAACCCCCGGGATTTTTTTTTTTTGGGGGTTACCTCAAATTGAGGTTTACAAAGTTGGAAAACCAAGGACCTTGGAAAACCTTAAGGAAAAAAATTGTTGATGTTACCGGGTTTTAACGCCAGATATGCTGCGTAAAAGGGTTTTTTTGAAAACTTCATTGGAAAGGGGGGGAAAATGGGCCCTCGTCGTTTAAGGTCGTCACCGGGCGAATCATTTTAAAACTTAAAAAAAAATAAAAAAATTGTATGTAGATTTCAGAAATAAAAAACTTTTGTAATAATTTTATGGTTTTTTACAGTTAACCGATTTAAATAGGGAGTCACTTGGGCCCCCCCCCGGTATAAAAGTTACCTTTGGGGGTAAACAACAATAACAAAATTTTAAAAAAATTAACTTAATAATTTTTCTCTGTTTAAAAAAATGGTTTTATTTTTAGAAGCTTTATTGAAAGGTTTTGGGCTACAAATGGGCTTTTTTGTTGTTATTCTCTGGTAATAAAAATACTTGGAAAGCCAAAAAAAATTTGTTTTATAAGTATTTTCTGGCAAAATAAAGTTTTTTTCTTTTAAACACGAGTGTGAAACTTCTCAAATTTTTTTTTTCCCCGGGGCTGTAGGGGATTATGCTTAAAATAAAGGGGGAAAAAAATTTTAAAAAATTTTTAAAAAATGGGTTTAAATCGTTTTAAAAAAAGTTTGCCCCCGGGTCAAAATGAACAGGGGCAAGAAATTATGTGCACCATTAAAAAGTGTATCGATTCAAAATTATGTGATGTTCTGAAAAAACCCCAATTTTTCCCGTGATGGCAAAAACCATTTTTTATAAATCCAAAAAAAAGGGGTGGGGTTTTTTTTTTTTATTGATTGGGTGGGGCGTTTTCTCGATTTGGGCCTTTCCCAAAAAAAAGGTGAATGGGAGAAATAACAAAATTAATAACTTTCCCCCCCAAAGTTTTTTTTAGGAGTAACTTCCCGCTAATTTTTTTTGGGTTAAAAAGGGTTTTAGATTTTTATGGGTTTTTTTGGTTTTTTTGGGTTTTTTTGTTTTTTTTAAAAAAATTTTTTTTAAAAAAAAATTTTTTTTAAAAATTTTTTTAAAAAAAAGTTTTTTTTGGGAAAATTTTTATGGTTTTACCTGTTTAAATTAAATTTTTTTCTTACCATTAAAAATTTTTTTTTTTTTTAAAAAATTTTTTTAAAAAAACGTTTTTTTAAATTTTTTTTAAATTTAAAAAAAAAAAAACGGTTTTTTTGTTTTTTTAAAAACGTTTTCCAAAAAAATTCTTTTTAAAAAAAATTTTTTTAAAATTTTTTAATTGGAAAAAAGGGGAAAAAAAAAATTTTAATTTTTTTTAAGTTTTTGTTAAAAAATTTTGTAATGTAAGTTTTGAAAGTAAAATGTTTTTTAAAAAACAAATTTCCTTTTAAAATTTTTTTTTAAAAAATTTTATTTTAAAAATTTTTAACTTTATGTTTTGAACTTCAAATGGAAAAAAAAATTTGTTCTTCTTAAAAAAAAAAAAACTTTTTATTTTAAAAAAAATGGTTTAAAAAAAAATTTTTAACCCCAAGTTTTATGAAAAAAAACCCCAAAGAATTTTTTTAAAAATGGGGGGAAAAAAAAACAAAAAAAAATTTTTTTTGGGGTAGGGAAAGGGTTTTTTAAATTTTATAAATTTTATTACTTTTAAAAGTATTTTTTTTCCCGGGTAAGGAAAATTTTTTTTTTTTATCGTATCGCAATCCATGGTTAATTGAAACCCCCTTTTTTTTTAAATTTTGGTTTTTGGGGTTTTTAAACGGGGGAAAGGGGAAAAAAAAAAAAAATTTTTTCTGGGGGGAAGAAAACCCCCCTTTTTTCCCCCCAAACCAAAAAAAAATTAGTTTTGCCTTTAAAAAAAAAATTTTTTTTTTTAGGTAAATTTTTTTTTTTTTAAAAAAAATTTTTAAAGGTTTTTTAGACTTAAAAATTTTAACCCCCCTTTTTTTAAAAAAAATTTTGAAAAATTTTTTATTGTCGGGGTTTAAAAAATTGGAAAAATATTTTAATTTTTAATTTAAAAAAAAAAAATGTTTTTTGGTATTGGCGTCCTTAAAAAAGGGGGGGGGGTTTTGGGGTTTGTTTTAGTTTTGAGAAAAAATTTTTTTTTGGGGGGTTTTTGGGGGAAATTTTAAAAAGAGTTTTTGGTTTAGGGGGAAAGAAAAAAATTTTTTTAAAAAGGGGGGCCCCGGTTTAAAACCCCCAAAGGGTTTTTTTTTTGGTTTTTTTGGGGTTTCTTAAATTTTTTAAAAAAAATTTTTTTTTTTTGGAAAACAATGTTTTGGTTAAAATTTTTAAACGGTTTTTTTTTTTTATTTTTGAAAATTTTTCTATTTTTTAAAAAATTTTTTAACTAAAATTGATTTTTTTTTGGGTTTTTGGGTGATTTTTTTAAAATTACCTTTTTGAGGGGAAAAATTTAAGAAAAAAAAATTTAGAATATTTTTTAAAAATAACTAAAAAAAGAAAAATTTTTTCCCCAAATTATAAAAAAGGGGTTTTTTTTGGCCCCCCTTTATTTTCCCATTTTTTTTTTTTTTTTGGGGGTTTCCGTTTTAAAATATTTTTAAATTTTTCTACCCCCTTTTTAAAAAAAATTTTTTTTTTTTTTAAAAAAAAAAACCCTAAATTTGGGGGTTTTAAAAAAATTTGGGGTAAATTTTTTGGGTTTTTTTAAAAATTGGTTTATTTAAACTTTAGAAATTGTTTTTTTTTTTTGTAACTGAAAAAAAAAAAAAAAAATTTTTTTGGCCCCCAAAAATTTTTTTTTTTTTTTAAAATTTTTTGGGGCCTTTAAGGAACGTTTCCAAAAAATTTTTTTTTAAAAAAGGGGTAAAATTTAATTATTTTTTTAAAAAAGTGCATTTAAATGGGGCTTTAAAAAAAAGATCTATTTTTTTTAAAAAATTTTTTTTTAAAATTTTAAAAAATTTTCCCCCTTTTTAAAAAATTTTAAAAAATTTTGGGGAAAAAAAATTAATTAAAAAAAATTTTAAAAATTGTTAGGGATTCCCCATTTTTTTCTTTTTGATCATCATTCCCTTTTTAAATTCCTTTTAAAAACCCCCTTTTTAAAAAAATTTGTTTTTTGCCAAACAAAAAAACCCCTTTTTTAAAAACATGGGAAATTTTTAAAAAGTTATTTCCTGGTTTTAACAAAAAATTTATGGTTGGGTTTTAAAAAGGAAATTTCCGGAAAAGGGGGGTTTTGGCCCCCCAAAAAAAATTGGGGTTTTTGGGGGGTTGGAACCCCCGGGCCATTTTTTCCCCCCCCCCCCGGGTTTTTTAAAAAAAAAAAAAAACCCCCCCCAAAATTTTAAATTTTCCCCCCCCCAAAACCCAACCAAAAGTTTAAAGGGTCGGGAAAAATTTCCCAAAGGGAAAATGTAATTAAAACCCTCAAATTTTGGGGGGCAAAGTTAAAATTTGGGGGGTTTAAAAAGAAAGCGTTTTTTTTTTTTTTTTTTTTTAAAAAAAGGAAAATTAATAATTTTAAAACAATTTTGAATCTTTTAAAAATTTTTTTGTGAAAAAGAAAATTTTTTTTTTTTAAAAAAAAATTTTTTGGGGGAAAACCTTTAAAAAAATTTTTTAATTTTTTTATTTTACTCCTCTTTTTTTTTTAAAAATTGAAAAAAAAAAAGAACCCTTGAAAATTTTTCGTTTTTGGGTTTTGTTTGGGGAAATTTTTAAATGTTGTTGGGGGAAGGGAAAAGATGAAAAAAAAAGGGAAAACCCCTTTTTTTTGATTTTTAAATTTTTTTATGGGGGGTTTTTTCCCCCCGGGAAAAAAAAAAATTGGGAAAATTTTTTTGTTTGGGGGTTTCTTTAAAAATTTTAGTAAAAAAAATTTTTAAAAATTTTTTTTTAAAATTTTTTTTTTTTTTTAGTAAAAAATTTTTTTGTTGACAAATACCTTTTTAAAAAATTGCTGTATTAAATATACAAGGTTTTCCACCATTTTAAATCTTTTATGTTGTTTTTAAAAGGTGGTTATTAAAACCTAAAGTTTTTCCCCTTTTTTAATTTTCTTGGTTTGGGGGTGCGGGTGATTTTTATTCCCGGGGGGGTTTAGTCTGATCCTAAAATTTTTGGGAAACCTAATATCTCTCACAAGGGGAAAACCCTTTTTATTACCCTTGATTTTTTCCCAAAAAAAAAAACCCTTGGCATTTTAAAAATTTTTTCAATCTTTTTTAAAACTTTTTTTTATTATAAGGGAAAAAAACGTGAAAAAAAAAAGTTTTGCAAAATTTTTTAAAAACGAACTCTAAAAAAAATATCTTTGGGTTTTTAGAAAAAAGCTACCCTTGGTATTATAGATGTATATTGTGCTTTTTTCTCACTAAGGATGATTAAAAAAAAAAAATTTTTTTTTGAAGAAAAACACCATAAGTCGCCTGACACAAAAAATGAATAGTTCTCTTCCCCCCAAAAGGACCCAGGGATTTTCTTTCTTTATACGGCCAGATGCAAACCCCCAAATGAAAAAATCGCTATAAAAAAATATTAATTTGGCTAAAATTTTCCCCGGGTTTGGTCCTAGGGCTGTTGATTGGCTCTTTTTAAATCTAATTTCCCCTTGCCACAAACTGACAGCAGAGTTTTTAAACCCCCCCATCGGGCGTTTAAAAAAATTTGAAACACACAGGCGAAAAAGGAGGTTTCCCCCCGGGTTAGTGAAAAATGGATTTTTAAAATCGTTTGAATGTTTTTATTTTTTTTTTAAATTTTTTACTTTTTAAATTTTCAATGAATTATTCTTTTTTTAAAAATTTTTTAAAAAAAAATTTTCTTTTTAAAATGTAATAAATTTTTCCCCAAAAAAAAAAATTTTTAAATTTTAAAAAAAGTTTTGTATGTAAAAACATGATTTTTTTTTTAAAGGGGAAAAAATGAAAATTAATTGAAAAAAATGTTTAACCTTCGTAAAAATTTTGGAAAATTTAAAACTTGTTTTTACTTCTTACAAAAACAACTTACTTCAATTTTTGGTTTATCCAATTGAAAAAGCAATTATTTTTTAAAATAAAAATTTTTCTTTCCCTAAAAATTTTTTAACATACAAAAAATTTCAAAAAATTTTTTTGGTTTTTATAACGACAATGTTCACCCAAAAACCCAGTACTGAAATGTTCCTAGCACACGGGAACGTTGACAAGTCTCTCTTTTCATTCTCCATTTCAAAAAAAATTAAATAAAAATATTGTAAAATTTAAAAAAGAAACCATCAAGGGCAGACTTTTTGGCGCACAGGATTATTACTCCTAAAAAAAAAAAAAAAACAAAAGAAAAACCCCTTTTTGCGCCCCCCTGGGGGGGTTAAGGGGGTGAGAGGTCCAGGTTTAAAATTCACCTTTTATAATTTTATTAATTTGATTTCATATTAAATTTTACACTAAATTGTTGAAGTAGTTCAAAAGGGTTTACCTTCAAGAACCAACAATGTTATGAACATGTTATTTTCTACCCGAGAAGATTCAATTTTTAAAAATAAACCCGTTACCAGAAATTAATAATACCCACAGCAATAATTTTAAACCTCCCTAAATGAGAACTCTTTTAACTTAAAAAAAATTACAATAAAATTTAAGACCATCTAATGATGATTGCAAAAAAAAAAATTTTCCAGTACTGGGGCGTCAAAGCCACTAAAAAAAATTTTGCTTAAAGGATGAGTGAATTTTCAAAACCAAAACCTAATTCTGAGTTTAAAACCTTTATCATGCGTTTTTGCAAAAAAAAATTTGGGAAAAAAACAACACTGCCCAAATGTATTGTGTTTTTATATTACTGTATAAAAAATAATAACTTGTCAAAACTTAGGAACACGAATATATTTAAATTTTAGTTCACTTGAATTTTATGATACTCACTTGAAATGTTTGATATGTTTTGAACCCTTTAACTAAGTCCAACGTCCGATCTACTATCATGGTTTAGTGTCTGACCCCGAAGTGTTTTCAAAAAATTTTGGGCCGATTTTTCGACGATGCCGGTGAGTATGGTTCCTTAAAAAAAAAGGTTATAAATAATTTGTTTATAAAAACAAAAAAAGCTAAATTTTGGTCAAGATCATTTTTAACAATTTTTCAAAAAAAAAAAATAAGTTTTTTTTTTTAAATATTTCTAAATTTTGGGTTTTTTCTTTGTAAAAATTTAGAAGGGTATAAAATATAAAGTATGCATAATGGTTAACTTCGGGTAAGAATAATCATTGAAAAAAAAAAAGAAACAACCCCTAATTCTTGAAATTGGACAAGTCACTTACCCATCAGAAGAATCTGACATGGTTATTTGTTGTTTTTAACTTCACGGTAGCTGTGCAGTAGGGCATTTTGGTTGGGAGATTGTTTTTGCCCCAAAATCCATATGGCCCCAAAAACATCAGTTTGTTTTTTTTCCGCCCTTACCTGAAAAGGGTTGAAATCTTCCGCTGTTTTTCCTCGCTAAAAAGGGTTTTTGGGGAAATGTTTATACAAAATTTTTTCTTGTTTTGATGAGAGGAACCCCAGAGAATTTGTTGGGTTACTTGTGGGGGACCCTATATATAGTTTTTGCTTTGTAGTGTTTCAAAAAAAAAAATGCCCGGATTTTAATGGGGTTACTTAAAAAAAATATTCAAAAAAAAAAACAATTTAAAATAAAAATTAAAAAGAAAAAAAAATTTGTTTTCTGTCCATTTGTTCTCTCAGAGATCAAAGTGGTATTTGATTTCAACAAAAGTTTGAAACGTATGCTGTCATAGTTCAAAACGTTTATGAAAAACGTCCAGCGTTTGCCAAATATGAATAATTGCTAACAAGTTTTTTCCTGGGAAACAAGGAAATGCCCATCCCCGCCTATCCAAAAAACCTTTGGGAACCCCTTGTTTTGTGTTGTGTCTTTCCGAAGGTAATGGGCAGACGCCCCCATTGATAAAGATTTTCGGCATAGTTTTTTTTTGAGTTTTTGATAAAATTGAAGGTTTCTTTGATTTTTTTTCATTAGTTTTTGGCCCCAAACCGACGAATGTCTTTTTAAACCCTTCCTGTGTTTGAAACTGGTTAAAAAACCGTGTGAATGCTTTATCATTGGTGAATTTGGATCTCGATACGTAACCAAAACGACGTGCACACAAAACAACCAATTTCAATTTGCGTACCACAGAAACACGTGGTATGTTGTACCTAAACTTGTGCACTCGCAATTGGCGCCGGTGTGTCAGTACAAAAGCCATGCCCCATGCAGCTGTTTGCAATCCCAAAGGTCAGTTTCCTACCAGTTCATGGAAAAAAAAAATCAGTTATTTAAAAATTAATTTTGGGGTTTTTAAATTATTTTTTTTATTGATTTTTTTTTGAAAAGGCATTAAAAATCCCGCTTTTTTTGGTTTTTTATATATGAAAAAAATTTTGGTAAAAACTTTTGCTTAAAACCCATGATGACTCCCAAAAAACCAAAAGAATGCCAAAAGTTAACAAAAATAAAATAACATTAAAGAAAAAAGAAGTAATTTAGTGTTTTTTCAATTTCATAAATCACAGATAACCCAACTAAAGTGACAAGGATTCTTGTGGTGCCCCCCCCCCCTATACCGTAAAAATACTTACTATTCCCCATGTGGTAGTGAATAAATAATGAAAAATCAAGCTTTCGGGGAACAATTATCCCGGAAGCGACTGCACGGTCTTGGAGAAGAAGGACAATCGGATGCCCAGGTGAGTCTGGGTGGACACGTTGACCTCATCAGGCAAATCGGCTCGACCTAATAAAATGCATCTATCTGAGCAAGTAACTTGCCTGCAAAAATTATCAAAATTGTTTTAACCATTCAAGACATTGGACGGGCAGTTTCCGTCCTTCATTTCGCGCGGCAAACGACTAAAGAGGGCAGGGGCCCGGTCCGTAGACACGACATGACGTAGTTGAATATATTGCCGTTTAGACGCTGAGGATTCCAAATTTGCTTGCATATTTTGTTTCAATATTCTAGTCATGTTTTTCTTCTTCTTCGTTGCTGAAAAAAATTGATTTTGCCTCAATCTCTTGGCAAAACAGCTTTCTTTGTTTGTAAACAGTCAAGATGGCGTCTCGCGACCGGAAGGATGTGTTCGTAAATTGGGGATGATTTTTGCGGCTTCGTTGCAATGTTTTGATGAAAGTGGTGAGAGGAAAGGGACAGTGAACAAGAGCATGATACATGAAAATTTATGAAATGGTTTTATGGCAAACGTGACATGCAGTGATAATGAAAAGTGACGATTAACCCACCGGTATTCTTTGTGATTTTCGTGGTTGTTGGAGAAATAATGTTAATCAATGCGTTTTACCAGAAATATGGAATAAATCCTATAATTTTGAGGCAGTTGAAGAAAAACTGCACTGAATCACATGTGTTCAATCACTTCTGTGACGAAACCTTTAGGGTTCAGGTAACCCTTTGGTAGGCCTCCCGCTTGTGGAGAAACCACTCCTTCAAAAAGTTTTGGGGGCATTTTTTTGAAAAGATACCCCCAAACCCACTAAAGGCCAGGCCCCAAGAAAATGTAAAGTTTGTGCCTTTCAGGGGAAAAGAAGTGAAACAGTGAAACAAGTAAAGATTTTCTGTTCCACTTCATTGGAAACATTTTTTTGAAGTATTTCGACCCAAACCAGCTTCTAAAGAAGTATAATAAAACATTTGTAAATAGGTAAATATTTATGTATATTTAAAAAACTAATATTTGTGTTCTTTACAATAACAATGAATAAACAAAGGTACATTTATAATATTAAATAGCATGTTATACAGTAAGTGTTATGCAAAGTGCACCTGTTCTTACACGGAAGCATGGAAAAATCCCGTCCTGTGTCAAAAATTTTAGTAATTTATTTTAGTCACGAATGGGTTAATCATCTTTTTAAACGTATGTAAACTATAAAAACCTTTATTTTATAAGAATTACTTACTCTTGAACTGAAAGTAATTCATTTGTATGTGGAAGGATAAGTGACTAATTTGATAAAATAATCAATATAACAATATAGGTACTTACTGTATTTCTACATTGTTATTATGTGGCAGGTGAAAAAAAAAAAAATTTAGTTTTGTACTAAAAAGCACATTGAAAATTTAAAGTTACTATTCTGGAGTTTACAAAACTTATTCACTAAAAACCAATTAGCCCTTCTTGTGACAAAAGAGGTGTTACCAATTAGGTTCCTTACATAAAGTTTAGCAAATGACCACCATGTTTTCAGGACAGAATAAAAGACACTCTTTATATAGTTGCAAATTGATTTTCAATTGACACCCAAGTATAAACCGGCATTTTAGGAACTTCTAAAGCTTTTTTAGAATATTTGTTTAATTCTGACCTTTCACTGGTTTCACTTTCCATGTTTCTGAGTTTTTATTTAATTTAAAAAGCAAGTTTTAACAACAGTACAAAAAAGAACATAAAAATGATTAAAAGTATGGTTTAACCATTAATTGTATATAAAAAAGCCAAAATTATTTGTTTTTTTAATAACATTCTTTTAATTTTTAAGAATGCTATAACTAATCTCTTTAATGGTCTATATGTGCAAAATTTGCAATTTTAAATTTTACAGTAATTGTGTGAAAGAAGGCTGTGACTCTCTTGTTGTAGAATACTCCTTTAATAATCACATTCACATTTATGGGGAAAAGGGGTTTTGTATTTTAGCCTACCTGTTTTCTTTTTTTCTCATCCTCCATTTTTTTTCTGACTTCTTCGGCTTCTTGTAATTTCTTTGTTCCCTTTTTCCCCCTCTTTTTTATCATTATCTGTAAACAGTTTTTGAAAAGCATTAATGAAATAACACACTTTTAGTACCAAAATAGAAGTTTACACAAAGAGGAACAATTTAAAAGTCCCGAAATTAACTTTTTACTCAACATTCAAAAGATATAGGCCTTTGTTAACCGACCGAATTGTGATTACAGCTTAACTTATCCAAAGCTGTGAATGGTAAGTTTAGCTCAAGTTTACCTTCCTCTACATGCAGCGTCTGAATCGACCCTGTTACCCCTAATAGACTCCCGGAATCTGGAGTCATGTTCATTGTTAAAAGATGTATGGAAATTGTAAATAATGAATTGTTCCTATTTTTATTTAGTTAAATAATACATTGATATTGCAAAATAAAAAAAAAAAAAACTGGCAGATAAATTTATAATTTAAAGACTCAACAATATTAGTACAAGCTATAGTGTAACAAAAAAACCCTTTACCCTCTCTTTTGAATTCTCTGCCTTTGCCTGAGAGTGACTTTGTGTTCTCTCCAGCGCAGCAAAGCTGCTCCCCTTTTTGTTTCCCACGCTTTTGACGTTCCATTGCTAGCCGTCTCTCTTCAGCTGCGTTTTTAAAATCTTCTAAAAGGCTTGTTCTTCCCCAACCCCGCCTTGTATTAGGAGACCGCTCTCTTTCTCTTGTTCTAAAATGTAATATAAAAAAAACTATTAAAAATTACTAAAAAAATATTTTATTAAATAATCAACTCAATTAAAAAAGAAAAAAACGGATTTGATTAATAGTATTCCTAAAATAATGACCTGAACATTGAAAAGTTTATTTTTGAATTTTGAAAAACTTTAAAAACATTAACAAAAAATTTCTATAACTATCGCAATTAAACCCCTTTAAGGCTACTCAGTGCATCGAGAAATTTAAGTTTTGCATTATATAAAGTCAATGTTATTTTGACATATTTATAACATAAAAATGTAAAACAATACTTTTCACAATACAGTCGGCGTAGTAAAAGCACAAATTGATTTGTTATTTCACAATGAACAGCTTTTGTTATACGAACATGTACTAGAAATCTCATATAAGAATACAAAAATTGCAAAAAAATGAACTCAATTGGGAAATGATATGAAAGTATTAGGGAAAGACTGTATTACTCCCTAAAATTTGCCACGTATTTCCCTGTACTGGCGACGTATTTTGGCTGATTTGCAAAGGTGTTTTCAAAACACCTTTGTAACATGCTGTTTACTCAGAGTCGTACGTAATTTGTCAGCTGAAATAAAAAATTTGCTTATGTTATAAAAGAACAGAAAACTCCTTCGCACAGAGAAAAACAAAGAAAAACTAAACCCCAATTTTAGAAAATTGTGTTGTAAAAAATGCAACTTTTGAGTCCTGGTGACAACATTAACTAAATTAATTTAACTTTTAACATTTTTTTTAAAACATAAATAAAAGCATCCAAAAGATGGTAAAAATATAAAAAAAAGTTGCTTTTTTTTTGTCCCCTTATACTTTACTCATTGGAAAACTTTATGAAAAGTTCAATTTTTAGGAAAACTTTTATTGGTGATAAATATAATGTTATTTTTAGTTGAGAATGTTAACTTTAGCTTTTGATTGATATACAACACTTGTTCAATGTTTTTAAATGTACTTCAAGCTTTACTGATGCAAATTTGTAAATTTTGATTTATTTTTGTTAATTCTTATTGGAAAATTAACTTAGGTTTTGATTGGCAAAATTATTATCAGAAATATATAAGGCCTAAGTATACATTTTCACAAACCTTTTTAAATATTGCGAGAACTCTATTCTTACCTATTAAACAATTGTTGATCTCGTGAAAACCGCAAAGTACCCCCAAATTCGTTTTCTTCTCAACTTTTTTGCTTCCTTTCGCCAAGCAGCATGCCTGACAAAATAACATTAAAATTAATTTGTTAATTTTTATATTTTACATATAATATATAACCCGGCAAGTGAGAGTCCAGGTTCCAGTCCGGCGGAGCAAGTACTTTTTGTGATTCAATGTTTATTGAAATTATTATATATAATTGGAAACAGTAATACAATTTAACTTCTATGGGGAACATGAAAGGATAGTGGCGGTATTATTTTTTCGCTTTAATTTAATATGACATCCAATTTATTTTTGAAAAATCCCTTGTGCATCCTTTTTTAATCCAACTTATTTTCAAATAGCTAACACAAGCAAGGGAAAAATAAATAACAAAAAACTAGGTTGTTCTTAACTCATTCTTGTTACAATTCTGCGTATACATAAAAGTAAAAAAGTCCATATGATAAGGAAAATATAATTTTGAAAAAGGGCTATTTGAAAAAATTAGGTTACTTATAGGTTTCAAACTATTGTAATAGGACCATCACGCAATAAGACATTTTGGTTTTCAATATGAACATACCTCAAAATATGGCCACCCATGTATATGCAGACTTCTGCAAAATTTGTTCAATAATCTGTGTCCCGTTAGGGGTCTAAGAATTAGTTTAGTTGCGATTTCAATATTTCATGAGTTGACTGGAAGCAATATAGTTGTACAAATCCTGCACCCCATGTTGATTATATGCTTCGTCTCAATGTGCTTAAACCTGGAAAAAATTCAACTTTAAATTGAATCAATAAGGGTAATTTTAGATTTAATCTTCTCAAATGTATTTTTGGGGTAGAAAAACACCTCTTTTTCTTGATCACTTTGAATGCACATCACCCTGCATTGGAGTTTGTCCCTCGTGGATGTACCTCACAAAAAATTGAAATTTATAACGAGTAAGAGATGTTAACTAGAAGACTTTTTATGAAATTAAAATAAAGGATTTTACAAGTTTCGCAAAGGACATAAACATTGTGTTTTTACAGTTTTGCAACAAAATTCAGTCTACAATTTTGAACATACTCCTTTAAAATAGGTAGGATAATAAATTTAAATATTGATTTTCAAACAATTTCATTAAGGCGGCATTTTTTAAAAAGAAACTACGTAAGTCAGGAAAAGACTGAGCTAGGAAAATTTCTCCCGGACTAGGGATAACTGTTGTTTGCCTACATTGTCCAGGACAGCACTATGTGGAGTACGTTGAATATTTTCAGGATGTGATACCTACAAAGATAAATTTGGAGCTTTCTAGAAATTTGTACAGAAAAAAATGACATTCCCCCTGTTTTGATTCTAGAGTGTGCAATACAAAAAATGATACGTAGATTGTTCACACTGTATTGATCTGTTTTCAATGCTTTTCTCAAGAGTCTCCATCAGTTTTATCTTTGATGCTATCATAGTGTGCCCTTGTGCCAAGTGACATAATGTTAACCATTAACAAGCTCAATGTTACTAAAAGATAAAAGTCTCAAAAATTTGTCCCACCCAGTATAATTAAGTTTTGCATAAACAATCAGGCCAAACCGCTCCTACATAACCTTTGAACACTTTGCTGAGAAATTTAAATTTTCCCTGATATATTAAAAGATGGATATGAGGTGCCTCACATTGACAAGGGAAGGTTCTCAGAGGATGTGAAGAACTACAAAATAGTGTGAATCTGTCTACTTTTTTCCAAATTGTTTGAGAGCGCTCATATTTTGAAAATAAATTATAATTATAAATAAAATTACTCCTTATCAACGGGGTTTTATAATTTGGTAGCCTTACAGGATACTTTTAAAGTGGAAAAAATTTTCAAAAATGTTATACTTTTTTGATAGTTAGTCTATTGGGGATGTAGATATCACTTTTGGGTTAGAGTTAAAGCCCCAATGATTTTTAAAATAAACATTAGAAGGGGGACGTAATAGATACAAGTTGTAGGCACTATAGGGTACAGTAAAGTGGCCCCCCCAAAACAATTAATAATATTCATGATTATCTAAACTCCCGAAACCAAAATGTGGAAATAAAATGTGGATTTAAAATTAAAATAGTTCACCTTTTTGTATATAAAAAAAATTTAATATGTGTAAAAAATAAAATGTAACAAACAAAACATGAATATTTAATTTGTTTGGCTTTTCTTGCAGAAAAAAGTTATTTGATTTCCCTAAAATTTCTGGTTTTACTTCCTCATAGCACTTGTTTTAAAAGGAGCAAGGTATTTTCTTGTAACCTTTAAAACGTTAAATGTTTAATAAAACTTTTGGGAAAAACAATAAGTGAATTCATCCCTTGTTTTGCCAGCCTCTCGTATGAAAATGAAACAAAAAACAGCGTTAGATTTTAAAAAGCGGACACTCGTTTTTTGATTTTTTATCCCAACTTCGATATATGAAAAATTTCGTAGCAATAAGATTTATAATAAATCAGGAAAAAGAAGAATCTCGTCATTAAAATTTTAAATTTCAAATTTTACATTCCCATTACAAAAAAAAAAAAACAAATGTGGCCTAGACTTAAATACCAAAAAAAACCTTTCAATATTTATAACTTGGTTGAAGTTTTTAAAACAAATTCGTCATTGTGAAAAAATTATCTTATGTATTTCCTTATATTCCCCGCATTTTAAAAAGTCTACAAATATTAGTTAAATCTTTTTTATTTTTAATTAAATTACTCTAGGCCTAACTAATAAGTTGAAATCAAAATTTAAAAATAAACTGAAATGCTCAATTATAATTCCGATAAAAACAATCAAACCATTTGAAATAAAAACCCCGAATAACGAGTGTAGGCCGCTTTTAAAAGTCTACCCGAATTAACTAATTTTTTGAGACTTGGAAAAATGGGGGACGAATTGAGGAAATATGGAGATATTTCTCAAAAGTGCGGATTTTTTCAAGTGGTTAACATGGGGTTTGGTACCTGGTAAAAACCCTGGGGAGAAATTTTTTCCTTCATTTTATAAAAAGGGGTTGCTTATTGATATCAAGTGGGCAAATTATAAATATTGTTTGGTTTAAAAATGTAATCTCGATCCTAATCTTTTGAATTCAAATCCTAGATATATCAATCGATTAAAGTATCTATTCTCAAAAACAATCATATGTTTTAAATTAAATTATGAATCTAACATTGAAAGTGCTCAAACAATTTTTTAAACCAAAAATTGGAAAAAATGAAGATGACCATATTTGCTCCTCTCACAGTAAGTTGTTTCTTTTCCCCGATTTCACATAATGGGTTTTTCCGACGAGCCCAACATGTTGAAGTCATGAAAAACATTCTTATCTCTTTCAAAGCAATGTCGTGTAGTTTTTTAACATTACTGTCATTTTTTTAATAATCAAATGTTACTTATATAAAATTGAAATTTACATTAAGGACTATTTTAGAAAATGTTTACAGCTTTGTATAATTATTTAATTAATCGTTAAAATAATGGGTGGGTCGTAAGGGACCCCGGTTTTTTTTTTATCGAAATTGGCAAAATATTAATTAATCATAACCACGTATAATCAATCGATCTGATTAATAAATTTAAAAAAAAATTAAATTAAAAAATCTTTATCAAAGCTGTAAACCTTTAAAAAAATATCGTAATGTAATTTTTTAATTTTATATAACTAGCCTTAACAATTTATTATTTAAAAAAGGCAGTAAATTTTTTGAAAATCATTCGGGCAATGTTTTTAAAAATGTAAGACATGTTTCAAAATGTTGGACTCGTACCGAAAAAGTTGTGAACTTGTGGGAAAGAAATTAACTGTAAATGTGGGGCAAATAGTTGTTTTTGGTTTCCTAATTTTGGTTATAAAATTGTTTTTCCTGTTTAAAAATTAAATTTTTTTTTTAATTTAAAACTAGATTGTTATTGAGGACTTTAGTATTTTATATCGATGTTGTCTAGGATTTGAGATGCGAATATTAGGGATCGTGACTACATTCTTTGATATAAAAAACGGGTCCCCTTATCGTATCTACCCCAAAATAATTAATCAGTATTGATTGATTTATCGATGGTTATGTTAAATAATATTGTTTGCAATTTTTATATAAAAAAAGGTCCGCTTATCGTACCCTACCTCGTTACTGTTATTTATAACTCTTTTGTATGTGTTTTTTTTAAAATCGAGGGGATAGTTATTGAATTGTTCGATAACTCAATAGAAAAAAGATGTAGGCCACTTTTTACAGTCTCCCCCCAAAATTTTTCAAAAAAATAACCCAAAAAAGAGTGTTACCGCTTATTAAAATCTCCCCAAAAGGTAACATGATTAATTTTTTCAATATCTAAAGTCAATGCTTTATTCAATAGTTTTTTTATTTCCAAATTGTAATCATGATTTGATTATGGGGGGGCTGCTATTATTTTTCTGCCTTCTTTACAAATATTAACTGATTTATGATGATTGAACGAAATTATAATAATAGGTCAATAGGTTATTTACTTAAGTCCTGGTTATTAAACACAGCAAAATGATAGTTTTAGCGTCTTGGCATTTTGCCTACTAAATCTATCCATTATAAAATTGGTTTATTTGTGAGAAATTAAAATTTATACTTTATATAACTTTCTGAATTGGTGGGGCCCGAAAAGGAGAATAAATAGGCCTACTTACTTTCCCTATTCATTTTAAAAAGCCAGGCTTTCGTCGAAATTGAATTCACTTGCAAAATAAATATTATAAAAACGGAAAAAATTAAATGTAAAAAACAATAAAAAAAGAAAGAATTAAATCCTCACTTAAAAACTCCTTTTTTAGTCAGTGATTGACGAAAATGGAGTTACCGTCTACATTGGCTTTGATCACGGCACAAACACTAAATCAAGCAATTGCAAAGAAGAAAATACGTTTGAGAATAGAGGTTGTGCCAAGTAGGCTCCGAGGGGAGAAGCCAAACTAGCTCCGGCTCCGTTTGCGGAGCTAGCTCTTTTAAAACAGCTCCAGCTCCGGCAACCGCTCCGGCGCGATGTGCGGCATCTGTCTGCTCCCTTGTAGATTGGAGCTTATTGCTTGGTTTGTTATAAACAGAAAATTTACTACTGTAAACAAATATGCTAGGTGCTGACGGGTTTTAATTACTACTTACTTTTTTAAAATACGTATTATGAAAATCTAATTTTTGGGTAAGAAGACTACAGTACATTTATTTATATTTATTTCACACTGTAGTAATAAAACATAAAAAATGTACGGTAACAGAAAATATAAAATATATACAAAATTATTTACACAAGTATCATGATTTGCATTTAGATACACAAGTTGAGTCACTTTCATGGATTTGTAACGTGATCTTCGGTCATTATTATTATTCCGTTCGGGAAAATTCTTTCACAAGGTACTGACGTACCACAAACCCCATGTTTATTTTAACGGTCTGCTGAGATTTGGTAGACTGCCTCGTGAATCCTCCACCAGGACAGAGGATCGCCTTCTCTGGGAAGTGGTGGTTCAGCGATGTTACCTGTCGATTTCGGCGGTGCACAATCGTTGGGAGTTCCGGGAGTCTGCCTTTGTACAGATTTTATTACAGAATCAAACATAGAAAATACTGAACATTCTTCTTCTTCAAATTGTGATGGACCAGATTGGTTGGTAAAAGTCAAAGATGGTGTACCAGGGGGGATTGTTCCATTGCGGTGGCAGAATGAAGTGGCGGAATCATGCTGCAACGACCGTAATCACATGATTCTTAGCAAACTGTTGACATTTGTCGTCAGAAAAATGCATTTCAATTTGAACCTTGGGTCCAAAAAGGTATTAAGTTACTACTAACTTGTTGTAACTCAATGTCATGGTATCTGGCTGATAACCCCATGAGCAGGTTCTGTACTAAACCCGTATTGCATCAGGGTGCAAATTTAGTGTACATAGTTTGCTGCAAACATTTTTCAGCCCAAGCGTCAAAACAATTATTTGACTTCCAGTGAAGTAGGATTCCCCACTCATCTTTGCTGTGACCTCTTCAAATGGTTTTAGGACTTTGCAAAGGTCACTGCAAAGTTTCCATTCATTAGAAATTAAAAATGGCAAGTCTTTGTCCAGCATTTCCAAAGTGCTTATTACAGCCCCTTTTAACTGAACAAATCTACAAAGCATGTAATATGTGCTGTTCCATCTCGTCTTACATCTTGAAGTAAGCGTTTAGGGTCTTTAACGCCATTGTTGATTTGGTATTTTTAAAAGTTTTTCAGTGGCTGCGTTGCTTCTCTTAAAAAATGAGACAATCTTTTTGCATTTGGTGATTACTGTATCTACCTTTGATATGGCATCTTGAACCACTAGGTTAAGAGTATGTGCATAGCACGGCCAATGACTCCACATTAAAACATTTTTTATGGCTCCAACGGGCATTGGAGGCATTGTCTGTTAAACAACTAAGATTTTGTCTGAGATTTTATAGAAAATTCGTTATTTTCTTTTATTTCTTCGGCTAAATGGCTAGAAGTATGTGAGGGCCCCCCATTAAAATACAGTCTAAGAGAACTGATTTCAACACAAAATCATTGGTAATGAAATGCCCTGTAACAGCTATATACGATTCATTGATCGTAGATGTCCATGCATCTGTCGTTAAACAGATTTTTTTCCACATTTTTCATTAACTCAGCTACTTGAAGCTTACATTTGTCGTAGTGGTGGGTTATTAGGTTTTTGAAAAACCCCTTTCCTTGATGGAATTTCAAAAGAAGGGTTTAAAGCTGTAACGAATTCCCGAAAACCAGAGTCCTCCACAAAAAGAAAACGGTTGGAAATCTTTGTAAAATAGCTTTAGAAAACGCAGCTTCTACCTTTTTCTTTTTGGGTTTTTATTCATTTTTTTTGGTATAAAACTCGATAGAGTGGTTTGTTTAGCACTTCCCTTTGGCTTATCTAATTGATTAGAAGGCAACTCACCAGGTTGAGGTTCATTTTCAGTTGCAAAGTTACTAAATGAAGCGGCTGAATCGGTTAGGTCCCGTGTTGGTTGTAACATTCACATCACGATCACTTACACTTGTTGATTTTGAACTTATAAAACATCAAAGTAATTCCGACATGTTTTCTCTCAATATGCCTCTTCAAATTGTAAAGTTGATGTACGGTAGCACATAACCAAGCCACAATGTTCACATCTACAGTTTTTAAGGTTAGCATCAATAACTGTAAAATGAGACCAAATTGAACTTTTCTTAGATTTCTGTACTTTTGATGCCATGTTAATTAACTGCACAAAAACCAATCAATACTAGTCATACTCGTAAACCGCACAAAAATATCACTTTTCACTGTATGTCTACGTTTTTGAACTCCTACTGAAACTGAAACTGGTTTGTTGTTTTGGTTTGTCAACAAGTTGTAGGCACCCGCTGATAGCTCCACAGACGCTCCGAGAGAGTAATTATATGAATATATAAGGTTTTGAGCTGGAGCTGTTTCGAGAGTCACGGAGCGCTGCTCCGCTCCGCTCCAGCAGCGGAGCGTGATTTGAAACAGCTCCAGCTCCAAAGGCACACCTCTATTTGAGAAACGTCGAAAACTGACTGAAAAATATTCATAGACGATGGGAAAGTATAAATTTAAAAAAAATTCTTTCTGCAGTTCATCGCTCTGACTTTTCAAATAAGCATCAGTCTA
>NW_025780998.1:0-44105 GCF_021130785.1 Homalodisca vitripennis | reverse complement strand
AAATTATTTAGACAATTTGGCTTAGGATTCTTTGAAAATGTAAATTTTCCAATCTATAAAAGGTGGATTTTACATTATTTTCATAAGAGCTGAAGGACGATGATGTGATTCTGAAGACTGCAACTGGGAAATGTTATGCCTGTTGATGGCAAAAATTACAATTAACGAGTTTTTCATTAGAGTTCCGATGATTTATTACAAAACCACGAGTAAAATTCAGTTGATTGATGATGAAAATTACAAAATCTCAAAACATTATGTTTAATTTTCTAGATTGGCAATGTATTGAGCAAAAAGGTATTTCCGGAACAACTTATTCGTTTCGATATCACAAATATTTATAGAAATATCTTCAATCCTAAAGTTTGTTATTATAGGTTTTCAAACAGATAGACAGAATAATCAAGGAGAAAAATCCTCTTCAAAGTTTGATAGTTTGAATGTAAAAAATATCAGAGTAAAATTGAACGGTTTCTTATTATCCAGATGAGAATTACATTAAAAAATTTAAACATTTCAGGAGGTCTTTTCAGAATCATGTATCAGATGTATCAAGATTTTTAAGAAAGTTTACTACAAAAAATATGGAAATGTATTATAATCCTAAAGAATTTTTAGCGAATAGACCTATTTATTTCATTGATACAACAAAAGAGTTTGACAAATATTTCTGCTTCAAAGAACGATATAATTATCAATATGGATTTTCAAAATGCTGTTACAAAACACGATTTGGTTATGTTGTTGTTGTTTCTGAGAAATTTTTATCATATGATGTGATTAAGAACGATATTAGAGAAATTCAGTAAAATTTTAGATTTCTTGATTTTTCATTCCATTTCAGAGATTTTTTATTAAGATTTTTAATATATTTACCACACAATTTCCGTTTATTCAAAACAGATATGAGAAACATTGGCAATAGATTTTTCATTAAGATTTTAATATATTTACAACAGAATTTTCGTTGATTTGAAGCAGATATGAGATCATTTCCAATAGAGATTGATTCGAAGCAGAAGTTTCCAATAGACACCTTAAGAAAGTAGAAGCAAAAACAGCTATAGATTCGGGTAATTTTTCATTCGTGAGTTACAGGATTCGTTTATTGTCCTTTAAACAGTATTTTCTATTGATTTTCTGGACTGTCCCAAAAAAGTGCGCTAGAAACCGCCATATTCATATCTACTTATATATATATATATATATTATATATATATATATATATATATATTTTATAGTATATTATATATTATAGAAACTTAATATATTTTATTATGATTTTATAATAAGGTAATAACCATACTGTAAAAGAGTTACTGTCCTTAAACAGGATCAGTGAGTGAACCAAATAACTAAAAAAACGTCTCAAAAGACTTTCGTTGCGATTTAATTCATAATTTAAACATCATCGCGCGCGCGAGTCTATGACTATTGGTTAGTAATAAAACAGTCATTATATTTTAATTCGAAAAATTATATTTTACTAACGTTTATTAAGTAAATAACAGATATAATCACGTAATTTTGTTACGGTTTGATGAAAAATTGTATTATTATTATTTATCTTTGTCTCAAGAAAAATCTGTTATAAGCACAAAAAATCTCTAATTGATCTTGAATGCATGAATTTGTTAAACAGTTAATAGAATATTGTATTACAATTTTTGAATCTAATAAAGTGGTGAAATAGTTCAAACTAATAACTAGAAATTTACTTTCCAATTATCATGAAATATGTTTGCAAAAATATAAATATTTAAGTTACTATTGTCAATTCGATAAAATTATGGAGAGATGCGATTAACATTTCCCACTCAGAAGTGGGCGGAGATAAACCCGACAGTTAAGCTGTTTTATGTGACTATTAATTCTCAATAAAAATAGTGCAATTAGAGTTCGGACAGTCGCTGGCTGTTCTCTCATGAAAATTTAGAGTACAGTTAGTTGTTAGTACACAAATCTTCTAGTTTTGTTACTTTTTAATTCAATTACAATTCGATAAATTTGGGTTTTGAAAGCCAGGCATGTGTTGTTTCTTAAAGTTACAGGCTACATTATAATCTTTGTGTATAATCATTTTTATATTATCACCTTATAGACACCGTCGTCATCACCGACGAATATGATATATATATATATATATATATATATATATATATATATATATATAATATAGTATATATATAATATATATATATATATATATATATATGTGTGTGTGTGTGTGTGTGTGTGTGTGTGTGTGTGTGTGTGTGTGTGTGTGTGTGTGTGTGTGTGTGTGGCGTGCGTGCGTGCGTGTGCGTTGTGGCGTAGTTTTATTTTTATTAAGATAGGTATACTCTTATGAAAGGTAGAAAAATAAAACCATTGACGAGGGTAATCGGGACATACCTAATCAGCTTTCATTCCCCCATCCACGCAACTTACATACAGTTACCACAAGTGTGACCACAAGAACCACCGACCGTCACTCACCGCCGAGTCCGCTGCAGAAAGACCCTAACCTCCGCCCCAAAGCGACCGCGCTTGTCAATATTTCTGATGTCGTCTGGGAGAGCGTTCCACACAATCGACATGCGGAAACAGTGAAAGATTTATAATATAAGGTTGTGTCCTATGAACTGGAAGTTGATAATAAAGACTGCACCCCTACGAGTTCTACGTGCACTAATATCAGGACATAAAAACGAAACTTTGGGCCAAATAACTTCGGACAACCATTGTGGATTAGTGCGTGCAACAGACTAAGTACATGAAGTTCTCTAAGTTCTTTGGATTTTAATAGGGATAATTGCTCAAAAATAAGGAGATACGTGATCATCACGTCGTAAGTTGAAAATAACCCGAATACAATAATTCTGTGCACGCTGAATTTTATTAGAAAGGGTCAAACAGTCATGTCATGGAATACCACGTCACAGTAATTGAAGTGAGGTAAAACTAGAGTTTTCACCAACATCACTCTAACGTCCAACGGCAAGTATTGTGCAAATCGCTTGAGGCCATGTATACAGGCAAAAACCCTATTACACATTAGTGACACCTTATCAGCTCATCCCAGGTTTTGTTGATAGTTATTCCCAGGGTTTTTACTTTTTCATTGTAAAATATTTCTTTGTTGTTTCAGTATCAGTCTTGGAGCAGTATTAATGTCGATTTTAGTAATAAGCCTTTGATAGGCCTATTGAAATACAGTTCGTTTTGGTTTCATTAAGTTTCAGTCCATGTCTGCAAGTCCAGTAAGCTATTGAATCAATATCCAGAGGTTCATTACTTGTACACAAGTGTCCAATCTCAATTAGGTGAAAAGTGGCGGTAAAATTTGTAAATCGTCAGCGTTACAGATGGAACTCTGAGTGTCGGATGCTAGTAGTTATGTCATTAATGTTAGAGTGTAAAAAAGAAGTGGTCCAAGTACAGAAACCTGAGGCACCCCTCGGGTGACAGGTTTCCACTCGGAGCACCCATTGTCACGTCTTGACACGCTGCTGTCCGCTCGGAGAGATATAACCCCACCCACCTGACGTGAGAGGGTGATACAACGCAGTCGAAGGCCTTGGAAAAATCGAATAGAGTCAAAATTGTAGCTTGTCGCTTGTCCATAGCAAGTCTTATATCTTCTGTGATTTTTAAAAGGGCTGTGGCAGTACTGTGGTGAGGGCGAAACCCAGATTGAAATACTGACAAAATATTGCCACTGTCAATAAAAAGGGGAGAATTGTTGGTGGACTATTCTTTCTAAACACTTGGATAGTGCAGGCAGTATACTAATAGGTCTTAAATCAGATGGAGCTTTAGGGGAAGAACACTTATTTAAGGGACGGATTTGAGCACGCTTCCATATATCTGGAAAAGTTGAGGACATTAAAGATTTATTAAATATTGCAGTAATAATGGGAGGGTGACTGGCAGAGTGCTCTTAATGAACTTGATTGGAATGTTGTCGGCCCCGACTGCATTGCTAGACATCCTCATGACCGCCCTGAACACCTCAGCCTCAGTCACCAGAGTGAAAGAAAACTGATGAACAGGTCTGTCAAGCGGAGAAGCCTCTACCTCTATGACATAATCACGAGCACGGGACAGATCAATGAGGACGTTAGCAAAAAAGTTATTGACTATATTTGGATTTAAATGGGTTTGTTGGTCACCATCAGAATTTGCCCACTCCCAGCTCTTTCAGTTTCGTCCACAGGGTTTTAGTTGATTGTTTCTGAGAAAGAGAATTGTATTAAAATCTAATTTTAGAATTTCTAATTTGTTGCTGTGTCTGATTTCTCAGTCTTTTATATAAGCTCCAATCGTGCTGATTCTTTATTCGCTTAGCCTTGCGGAAAGCGGTTGTCTTTGCAGATGGCGAATAAAGTCAGTAATTTCAGGGAGCAGGCTTTTTGTTACACGTTTGAAGACTATTGGAGCATGTTTATCAAACAGTTGAAGAATTAGGGAATTAAATTGAAAACCCATATCATTTCACGTCATCAGAAAATAGTATTTCATGACAAGAAATATTTGGAAGTATCGAAAATCAGAAGGGCAAGATTAATGTTTTTGTAGTTTCTGTATTTAATAAACTTTTGTTTGGATTTGGGGAGAAGAAGTTTGTAGATGCAAAATATAAAATCATGTTTTGAAAGTCCAGGGGCAGGCAGTTGTCCATGGTGCGCTATGAGGGTCGGGTCACCGACAGCAATTTATGTCCAGCCAGGTGTCGGCAGCGGCAGTATGGTGAGTGGCATGAAGTGGTAGTATAGTCATGTTACAAGAAAAAAAACAGTCGGATTTAAAAAAGGTTTGATCGTAGGTAACTGGTCCAAGTAAATCAGTGTTAAAGTCCCCCATCACAATAACATGACTGCAGCGAGCCAAGAGGTTATGAAGTTCATGTTCGAATTCAGCAAGATAGCCAAAGGTTAGGAGCTCTGTAACGTACGGAAACTAAGATGTGTGATCTGTTAACACTGACATCTAGAAGCATATATTCTGGGTGTCCAGCTCTGGATGTGTCGGATGATAGAAGGATAGAAGCAGGAAGGTGAGACTTTACATAAACGGCGACACCTCCGCCACCCTTATGTAGACGGTCATTCTTGAACAAGGAGTATCCCGTCAACTCAACAGCCCTGTCACTCAAAGAAGGTTTGAGCCAAGTCTCAGAAACTAGAATTAAATCAAACTGTGAAGAGCAAAAATATAAGTTCTGAAATCGTCAATATAACAAGAAAGCGATTGAGCATTAACGTGAGCTGCCTTTAGAAAATTATCGTAGGGAGAAAGTGTTCGGCAGATAAATTTGTGAGAGAGGGTGAGCGCTATCGCCCGGGGCGGGACCATCAGCCGGGGACCCCCAGCTCGACAGCGCGGGCAGCGAGCGGCAGGCGACACCGACAGACACGAAATTGTGGGGTAACCCTAGCGTACAACATACATTCTCACATAAATTCGTAAAACATTGTAAATTTACACAAGATGCAAAATTAAACTTACGGCTAATCATGACACTGACAAGGTATCGGCAAAGATACTTACTTGAATAACATATTAAATTTTGAAAACAAATATGCAATATGTAAACATAAAAATTTATTTCTACTCATACTAAAAGAAATTAAATAATAATAATCAGAACTTTAAAATATTTGAGAAGAAGAATATATACATACCTACTCACATTACATACACAAATACATAAAACACACATACGTACATGTGCACATAAACCTAAACTACTGATTGATATATTGATTATATATGGAATTTTTTCCAATATGTAGTAAAAAAAGGAATTATGGAAACACTTGTTTTCCAAAAGAAACATGAAATGTACAATTATTTGCTAAAAAAGTCATAATAATAATAATTGTTATACAACACTATGCTGTGTGTTATATGAAACTAAAAAATATATATCTGAGCTTACAACAAACTAAATTAAATCATTGCTAAATTAGTAATTGGTATATAAAATTGCATATTTAAGTAAATGAACATAAAATAATATATATTTATATTATAAAGTGTTGTAAATTGACAAAATAAGTGTATTACTATACTGTAGCTTTGAATAAAATACTTGAGTATGGAATTTGTTTAAAGTAAGATAAAATTAGAACTTTAGATTTAAATTGTAGCGCAAGCATTATTGGTGAAAAATTTATATCATTTACAATCAAAGAACCTGAATTTAAGGCATTTAACATTAAAAAATAGAGATATATAAATATTTATGTATAACCTATGCTTTGTGAAAAATAATAAACCGGAAAAAATTAATAGTAATTTAGCATTTGTAACTAAAACTTTATTGCCAAATTATAAATAAAAGCGGAAAAAGAAATAAAACTTACAACTAGTTAACGTTGGTGAGACGCTGCGCCCGAGGTCAGCTCTGGCAATCTTGTCACCGAACCTTTGTTGCCGTGTCGGTGGAACCAACAGAACTCTCCGTCCAGGGTCCAAGAACTCCTCGGTCCATGTTGTGTGACTTCTGCCCTGTATACCTCCATCCGCCGCGCAGACAGGTCTTCTAGGATGGAGATACCGGACGCTTTAAGGTTCTTCTTGGCCGAGAATGCTCGTTGACGCTGACGATAGCTGGTGAACCGCACTATGATAGGGCGGTGCCGTTTCACTCCGTCAGCCGCTGGACGGGGTTGCTGCCCGACGCGGTGGCTTCTACTGATGGACTCCCGGTGGCAGCTCAACCCCCAACTTGTCCCGACACAACTCCTCCACCAACTTGTCCGTGTCCTCACCAACAGTCTCCTCGATTCCGAAAATCCGCAGGTTGTCTCGCCGATGGTATTGTTCCAGATCGTCCGTCCTTTCCGCCAACCTACTGTCCATCTCAGTCACTACAGCTGTCAAGTTGGTCACCTCATCTCGCAGTTTTCTCACTTCTTCATTGACAGCCGTAATGGCTGCACGCATCGCCACTTCAACAACGGTACTTATTTCTTCGAACATCCGCGAGACAAGTTTGCCGATAATATCCTCACCCGATAGAAAGTTGTTTACACAACGCTCAACAAGCACGGGTCAAGCAGTTGGGTCGTCTTATCATGCGGCATTGTTGTTGTGTTGACAGGACTAGATGCATACAACGTGGACAGCGATCGTTGAAGAACTGGCTTCCTATCAGATGTAGATAGCGCGACCGCCTTGCCCTTTGATCCCGATCGTAACTGCGGTGTAGACCGGAACATTAACCTTAAAATTAAACCGAACTAAAAAGTATATTGAAAGTTAATAAATACTGGATTGAAAGAAACTATTATGAACTGGATGAATATTGATTAAATTACCTCAAACTGATAAATTTTATATATGATTAATTAAACAATAATACTGAAATTAGACAAAAACTAAGGAGCTGATCGAGACGCGTGTGTTATCCTGTCAGTGTCATCTCCTCTCTCAATTTCTTCACTATATCATTGAAGACTGACTTAGTGGTCACTGGATCTTAAAGACGGAGAGGCTGTTCTGTTGACCTTTGGTATAGAGTCTTTTAACATTATGCTGTGTACAAACAAGCCTGGGGGTGTAAAAAATATAGTTCTTGGGATCTTTACAATCTTATCCATCATTTTTGACCCCTTTTTATATATAAAAATAACACTGACAGACCATAAACTGTCTCCGTTGTGTACATGTTTGATACAGATTTTTTTATGTTTCATACGTTTTTCAGACTGCTCTAAAATATATGTGTGTAAATATAACTAGATTGTGTTTATATTTATGATTTACATAATTCAATATTGTTGTTTTACGATTTTTAGATTCAATAAATGTGTTTAAGAAATGGCTAAAAACGAATTTTTATGAAGTACGTTTTTGTGAAAATGAGAAATTTAGATTATGTACATAAATGCAATTCAATAAGGGAATACATATCTTCATGTTTAAGCACTACTTATCAACACTTAAGATTAAAACTATAATAAATCCTTAATTCTAAAATTCTTCTAAGCAATAAGAAGTCCATTGCGAAATGCAAGAAGAACTGATAACTGAATTTAAAGGTAAGGTGCAGTCGTGATACTGTATACGTTTGAAATATTTAGTTTTGTTTATGATATATGACGGTAAGTGGGCCATTTTTGGAGGGTTACAACTTATTGATAGTGCACATTTTAAACATACTTATCCAAATGTTTTGCATTTCAGAAACATAATTATATGAATGTGTACTATCTCCAAGTTCATATATGTATGTAAGACTGTAAGGGTCTTGCTTAG
Source organism: Homalodisca vitripennis (assembly GCF_021130785.1). Lineage (NCBI taxonomy): Eukaryota > Metazoa > Arthropoda > Insecta > Hemiptera > Cicadellidae > Homalodisca > Homalodisca vitripennis. The sequence goes on along the minus strand of NW_025780998.1, from coordinate 35,858 downwards.
AATTTGAAAAACAAACGTTTGACAATGTTAACAATATTGTTTTTCCAAAATATATTCTTTGAACAAATATATTTAATAATATTAGTTATGCTTAATTTATGAACAAACACTCCAATAAATGACAAAGTTTTGTTTTTGTGAGGCCTTTTCGTCCTCAATAAAACACATCGTCAGACCCAAAAAACAAAAATCAAAATCAAAAACACCCAAAAATAATAAATGTTTCATTTATTGGGAGTATTTGTTCATAAATTAACCATTTAGTTTCAAATAAGAAGAAGCTGTTAAAAATTTAATATTAGTTATATTTATAGATACCTACTACGGGACCAAAAGTCAGGATTATTACATTAAACGATTGGTTTAGGAATATATAAATTTGCATTAAGCTACGATTTTGTAATCCATACTCCATTTGTCCGTGATTTGTGATAGCAATGTTACTACTTAGTAATAAATATATAAGAAGCTATACATAAAATGTATAATCAGGTACATTATTAAAGTACTCGTACATGTTACATTTTATAAAAACTCATTTAGAACGAGGTTTACGGAACCAAGCTAATTGTACGCGCTGGTCGGGCAACATAATTTGAGGTGCAACATTTTTATTTAAACGTAACAACAAGAGTAAATGCACTTCGTCGTAAACATGAAGATGCTTTCAGCTGGACTCTCTAGTAGTGTAAGTCCCACAGCTACATACCAGAGATTTTTATATACAGAAAAGCCATTTATGTTACATACGGTGTGTATATAACATTATACATTATATTATTTTCAATAAAAAAAGATAAAAAATTTCTTCATGAATTATACGAATTATACGTGGGGCTTATTCCATGTATTTTTAATATTTCATAATGTTAAGATAACAAGTTGGTAATGATTAGTACTACTTTACAATAAATACCGTTTTAATAGAAATGTAATTTTTTAACCCTGCCATAATTATTTTAAAAAGATTTTCCTCTGTAATATAAGCAACAAATGTAAGTCAATAAGAATAAACCGTACACAATCAAAAGAAAAGTGTACTTTATATATTAAACATCTTCTAAGGAAACGAATAATAAAAATGTTTTAAATTTTGTGACACTTTTTTAGACTTGATCAAAAGCATAAAAGCCCTGCGGATTATCCAGTTAGACTTTTTTACATATTATAAGGCATACGTTATTCGAAATTCAAGCAATAGGATTTATTTTCATTAACCAAAGTTGTATTTATGTTAGTGTAATCGTATAATTAAATTTTCTATGAAGTAATATAAGGGAGAATAATTTTAAACTGTGGAAAATTAGGTTTTAAAGATACAAAATATTTTATAGTTTTTATTGGATAAAATGTGATTTCATTGGTCTAACAATATTGTTAAAAATTATAATGGACAAAATTAGTAAAAAGTATTATTTTGAATAGAAAAAATTTTATTCCAATAACTAAAATGTATTGAGTGTAGTAAGTAAGTAAAACTTTTAGTGAATTATTTAAAGTTACGAGACTCCTTCTTTAAAAAATTTAACATCTCATCACTAGATTTCAATACAATGATTTTTAACTTATTCAGGAAAAATTACTTAGCTATTTCAAAAATATTAAGTAAGGTTTTTAAAACAACAAAGCATTTTGGCCTATTTATCTAGTTTTGCTTCCCTCACTTGCATTATTTCATTAAAATTTGTCTTCATTGTGCTAATTCTAATATGATATTGTCGTTTAAAAATAAGAATTGATTTGTAGATTATTTAATAGAAAGTCATGATCAACCGGAAATCTGAAATATAGTGTATTAATTAAAAATAGCGCGACCAATACAGATTAATAATATAATGTTATACATAACCAGAAATAAACTGTTAGAGATAAAATTACCCATGATAAACATAATACATAACACTTAAATAATTAAAATGATTTTCAATAAAAAAGAAGAAGAAGAAAGTGTTTTATTTAAAACAAAACAATTTAAATAATCAGGTGCCAAGCATGTAACCAAGTATAAACAAACACACTACAGCAATGGCCTATGGGCCGTCTTTAAGGATTATTTTCATTAATATTTATTGAACATCATGAAGAAGAAGTAGAAACATGATAAATATTCAATAAATATTTATGAAAATATTCCTTAAAGTTTAACAGTAATAACAACCGAATCACGATACAGGAGTTTCATATAATTTAAAAGAGCTGGGAGGAAATTCCACTAGCAGATATTTGCAGCATCGGCGATCATTAAGAGCCTCTTGAACTGGAATAATATCACAATATTTCGTAAAATATGAATAATATAACAGACAAAAACAAAATTTTAATCATGTTAATGTTTATCGTTAAAAAATCAACTTACAATATGGACATATAATGCACAATAATATTGCGGCTTTTATATTTAATCATATAAATTTAACTTTAATATAATTTTATATTTTTAAAATAGCGTAATTCAGATGAATAGCTATTCTCATTGTCTCATCAGTTGTACAGTTAAGTCCATAGTGATATTTTAGGCACGATATTTGAGTACGGTCGAATAACTGGGCCTTCTGCACATTCAATTTTTTATATTCAAAATGTATTTATTTTTAGAAAGCTATGAATACATTTGAATACAGTGCAGTATATGTGTAACTATATCTAAACCTCTAGCAGTGCTAATCGAGGGAGAAAATTTTATTTAAAAAAAGCTTTTTTATTATAATAAACATACATTACATGCATATTATTTTTACATTATTACATATACATCAATTCAGATATAAACACATCTGACATTATTAAACAATTTATAATAATTTATAGATATATTAACATATTTCTTTACAATAAAAGTACAGAGATTTTTTCATTGCAATTGAGTCGTATATTTATATTAAAAAAAAATACAAGATTATTAGGAATAGCATTGAACAATCAATATTAGATAAAGTTAATATCGTTCTCTAAAACCATTGTGAGTGACCTTTTCTGCTTGTACTTTGAAAGAAAAAATTTGCCTATTGGGTTATCAGTACTGGGCTGTTTAACCGTAATGAAATATCGAATATACTGAGAAATTAATGTGAAGGTTCATATATCTGAATTTGAAGGTATTTTTATGTCATCCATTTTGTTTCTTCTTGAATATTTTTCTTTTAAAATGAACAGGAAATGAGAAGTGATTCAGTTTTTCTATAACTGGTGGTGGGGTAAAGTACTAGTTTGTATGACATTTTATTATTGAATGTTACTATTTAACTGTATTACTGTGAGTTTATGGATGGTTATTTGAAAATATCTGTAACAATTTATTTTTTATTCCAATATTCCTTTGAGAGGTCTGTTACCACTGCCATAACAATTTTTATGCATTGTTGATTTCTTATTAATACATCCTAATTAACATGAATTAATTTATGTTATGTTAAGCAAGATAGTTTTGAAGCTTCTCACAAATCTAGTGTTCTTAATATGTTAAATATTGCTAAAGTAGAGTCCACAGGCCTATAAAAGGAAACTTCCTTTTGATTTCCATTTTTATAACTGAGCCTTAGATAGGTCATTTTCATGTATTCACCAGAGTGAATAATTCTAATAGCCAAGTGAACCAGCACAGTATTTAGGTAAAAATATATTATATTTTAAATCCTTATGCCTAATTCTATTAGTACCTGCAGAAAATTTGCCGTTTAATTTACTTACTGACCTATAAATCAAAATATGATTACATGTAAACAATTACATACTCTCTAATCATAAAATTCAGTTTCTTGCACATCCAAATATTTCCTTTAGCCTTAAATTATGAGTATCCCTTTATAAATGCTTCGGAGTTTAATTTTTATATTCTGAAATATTTTATATTTCTGTATTGTATCAAAACATTTGCTGATATCATCCGCTTAATTTTAATAGTTTTTTACGATAGGAAAATTAAATATTTTAGAAGGATTCAACAACAAACTTATAAATTTTAACATTTCATACCTGCGTTTACTTTGCTTGTGTCTGTAACCTCTAGACAAATTTTACTTAGTGTAATATATTTAATATTCAACTTAATTTTCGTACCAGTCCAAAAATGGCCAGAAATGTTATCTTCTACCGCAAAAGATGTTTAAGTACCCTCCTAACTAGATTTTATCTAGCCTAATATTAATATTATCCAAAACATGTGCATGTATTGTTATACAATTCAACTCTAGTTGGCTCTTGGATTGTTTTACAAGTGAAAGTCAAATCCTAAACTCGTATAAGAGCACAAAATTTATGTCTCCTATTATAAATAAATAGGAAAAAATCTTTTATCTCTTCTAACTTTAAAAAAGGGTTCCAAACCCAAAATTAAAAGTATTAATATATTAATACTTTATATAAATAGAAAATAAAGTAAAACACTCCTTATTAAAAGTGAACTTAGATACTATACATTCATAAACATTACAGGTACAATTTAAATTTAAACTTAGGACTTTAAATGCTTTCTATAAATAACAAGGATTCCTCCTCCTTTATTGTACTTTACACACACCTATAGTATATAGTATTGAAGTTTTCAGTGTTGTAAAGGCTACATTCTTCTTCTTTTATAATGATTTCAGTCAAAAACAATAACATATAAGAATTTCAAAGGTAAGAGTATGTTCGTGAAAAAGGTATCCCAATATTTCTTAATGCTCCTAATTTTCTTATTGTACCGACAATAATTCAATTCTGCTTTATCAAATCATGAACAGCGTAATAACTTATTACATTAAATATATCTTTTTACTGATAAAACTGAACGAACACTTCCGTTTAAAATTCAATATAATATCATCTAAATCTATTTTTAATTAATTTATTTGTGCAGACTAAATTAGATTAGGGTTTGTGCTGAGTTGAATAGATTTTACCTCATAAATAAACCTTTATTCATGACTATTTTGTTCTTTTCAATTTGATTGCTTTAACTGTATGGTCTTTCCTCATTATGACTCTATTTTCGTCCAACCATAAACTATTTCAAACCACTTTCAACTTTTAATCTTTTAGTCTCAATAATCAGATTAGCATAATAATAACATTTAGCAAAAGCAGTGAAGTAGATAGTATTATATTGATTTCACTTTGTCAAGCACTGATAATCTAGGCCTAACCTTTCTAGCTAAGCAAAATATATTGTCTTGCCCCTTGTAGATCATTGAAGGATGATTGGAGCCTGACCTTTCTTCCCTGGAAGGCGATGAGCTATGAAGAATTCACTCCTGATTTCAAAGTTGATTGATTCAACAGCATTTTTGTATCTCCCCAATGTCTTACCTCTCCCTCAGTTGTGTAATTGTGATGATGACATTCTTGCTTCTGTTGTATCGTCTTTCACATTCTAAGAACGTCCTTAGGTCATTCGGTTTTTTCTCTGCATAGAAAACATATTCCAACTTTCCCAAATTATCAAAAGTGTCTTCGAACTTTTGTTCAAATATCCGTCATGACGTTATCAACCCTCTTAGTAATCTTCTCTTGTTTTTCGAACACTTTCTCAATGAATGTCCTGAGAGCAAGAAGCGCAGGATTCTCAGAACCCTCCTCACCTAGAACTAGGGCCGTAATACAAGTCATACTTGGTCTACATTTATCACATTCCCACTCCTGCTTCTCCTTCATTGTCATAGGTTTTAAAATGGTCCTCAATAACCCCGCACATTGAAAATGAATATCGAGTCAACATTGTGCCTGGATAGCTCAACTGAGCACTTGAAACAAGATATTATGGTAAATTCAAAATCTGTTTATTAACATTTTTTTAATAAAGCTTAAAAATTGTTATAATAATTGATTAGTACGTATTTGGCCTGATTTTTATTTCTGTCTTACTTGAGTACTTAACCTCAAATTGAATTACCAATAATATTTGTTTTCTATGAAACTTAAGAACGAATTTACAAAACATTTCTATCCATAACTCTGGATTTCATCCTTTTGTACGCTTCAAAAACATTTTAAGTGAATGTAATGCACAGAATTCAATAAAAAAATCATGATGCTTCAACAATGGAATGAGACTGCTACCATTGCCACCGAATCGATTCTGGTGGGATATAAATTCACATAAACGTAGCTACGATGGTAAAGGTTGATACCATTCTATTGTTGAGGGTTGGTCTATTTCATATTCCTTTTGATGCAGCATCTTGAATCTGATGCAGTCACAGAATTTATCAACATACAATTGTGAACCTGATCAGAATACTGAGAACACACCTCCATTACAATATATTTTGTTGTCTAGGTGTCGCTGATGTCAAAAAGATACAAATAGTTCGTCTTGAGCTTCTTCGTTGCCGGCATTTTTTATATCTATTCTGACCAACAAGATTCCAGATATCATGAATTAAGTCTGTATCTGGAAATAAAACCAATTACAACCAGAAATGTTCCTACATGTACAAACGATTATATCAGAGTCTGGTTAAACTCCGATACTTTAAAAACATTAACACCCTAATAATATCTTCCTAATGTATCCATACTTAAGTTTGAAAACTCAATCATAATACATCATATGTGCTTTTACTAAGTAATATAAGAATTTTCGATTTGAAAATTGAGTGTATAGCCCGCGGGTTATAACTAGTTATATAGTATAAATAATTATTTTGTGATTATTTTGTGGCAAACAAGGAAAACAGAACTGAACATCGTCAAATCATGTTCACTAAACGTACATATTTACAGTTGTAATACTGTGTAGTATAATCATTAGTAAGGAAACGGCAGCGTCTACACTTCAATAGGAAAAACATTTACATTAGACATCGTTACGTTACATCATGGGATAATTTATAATGCACAATATTTAAATATTTATTTGGCCTCACAACTAAAGCAGTTTTAAACAATTAGTATTATAATTAACTAGCAGTTTCCCGCGGCTTCGCACGCAATTTCCCGTTGAAAAACAGTACACTATATTCACGTATTATTTTTCTATCACATTCTAAACATTGCTGAGATAATTGATAGTCGTTCCTTCGTGAGCCTCTTGGGCGCATTAAGAAGGTATGTACCATATTTCCTGCCTCTATCTTTTGTGATTTGTGCTAGTTGTTGATAAGTTATTCAAAACAGTTAAGTTATATGGATGAATCTCGATAAACTAATTGGGTTATAAAGAATCAAATTCTGTCTGTTAAAATTAATTTTCTGACTAAGATAATTCAAGTGTTATTGAGGAGTGTGCCTTCATGAAAATATATCAACGAAAACCAATTTCGATCATAAAGCGTCTTCTTTTGGTTCTTTTCATTTACCTTCGATCTAACCTAATTCGATTAACTTACACATAAAAATATTCACGGATTTGTACAATGAGGTTGTTTTAATAATAGCGTTTATTAGTATTTTCATTGCATTAGATAGTTTATGGATCATTGGTGCAATATAAATTTTAAATTAGGCAATGACGTCTTCTATGCAACCTGCATTAAAACTACTTATCAAGCACTTTACAATAACAATTTTCTAAATTTTAAATGTAAACAAATGTTTCTGCGTCTTTGATGAACTTCAGCTGAAAGTATTAACAGCTGTTAATTATTATCAGTTCGCTTTGTATTACTTGTCGTAGCGCAGTCTGTCGGATCCAATATAAAACACTCCAACATCAAACTAATTAATTTAAATAAACTATTTACATTGGACCAAAATTGTGAATCTAAACCATTCTCGAATTCCATTTAAAAACGCACACACAATCTCATCAAAATCGGTCCAGTCGTTTAGGAGGAGTTCAGTCACATACACACGAAAAAGAGAAATATATATATATATATATATATATATAAAGATAATAAACCGTAAGTAATTAGAAGATTTTCAGGAATTTGAATTAATTGATAGCGTTTGTGATGACCAAGGTGTTTATTGTTACGTTAAATTAATTAAAACTTGTTTTGTATCTGTGACTGTCTTCCGCAGACGTCTTCACTTCCTGTCGTCCATGACTTTCAGGTCTATTACTTTTCCTGATTACTATATTTAAACCAATGACATACAAAACCTTTCCTCTCACATCATAAAAATGTGCGTTTTTTTTTCAAAATATATTTTTTACTTATAACATTATTTTTAAGTGAACAGATATAATAAATTCATAAATTTCTTCTTTTTAAAGGGTAAACCATTAACAAAGACACATATTTAATATATTCATGATAACCTAAAATCTCTTAACTTCTCTAATTTAAAACTATAGAGTAGGCCTACCATTAAAAAATATATTTAGAGTACGATACGAGGAAAAACATTTACTATAGGAAATCTGCAAGGCAAGATAAAGAGCTTAACAGAATCACATTTGTTCCTTGTAAGCGGCTTTACATATTTATAAACAACGGCTTTCATTGTAATGCGACTTGAATACCAATTTACGTTTTTTCATGAGCTGGGCTGTTTTTGTTCATGAATGATTTCTCGTTTTCTTAGAAATATATCTTTTATTACCTGAACAATTTTAAATGTCAAATCATTCGGAGAATAGTTTGCGAAATCATTGGAGAAAATACGTTAATTATTATAGATAATGCTTCCCGAAAAGATTTAAATGTAAAAAATAAACCTTAGTCTCAAATAATCTTAAAATATAATTTGAGGTGCCTGATAAAACGCTAGTATACAATTGTACTATTAGGAGTGAACTAATCTTATCTCTTCATTCGCAAAGATCTTTTTATGAACTAAGTTCAATAAGGGCTTTCTCATCTTCTTTTTCTAAGTGAGCAATAAACAAATTGAACAGTTTCAATGTATACTATCACAATAAAAACAATTTCCATTGTGAAAAGTACATATATTTAAAAAAAATAATATCTGACAAAAGCGATATATTCTATTATATTTTGGAAGTAATGCCTTTTTAGCAGCTAATAATCCATTTTATACATAATATCACGGTTACTTAGCAATTTTGAAGGTTACTAAGCCATACCAAAATAAACCTGTAAGTATTGTTATGGTTTGAAAACTAAAATACTCCTTGTGGTCACGTTTAGGACATAATAAAATACATGAGATTTTGGTTTTAAATCTTAAAAATGGAAATCAATGATGGTAACAAAATAATACACTATTAATGCAAGTAAAATCATATCAATGAATAAATAGCTGTTGTAGAAAAAGGTGATTACTTAGGAAATTGAATTTCTCTATACTATATATTCAAAGCGGAATTACTAGTAGCTAGCTAGACATAAATAACTCTTCGTCTGATTTATTTTAATCTCAGTTATTAGGCAAAAGCAATGAAAAATTTTGACATACTATGTTCTCCTCCCTGTGGAAAGTGATTTCCAGTTGAGTTGATGATAAACCTAAAATATTAATGATAAGCATTCGTATTTACAGGTACGCTGTAAGAGTAGGATCTTTATCGTGATTGGATGAAATTTAATCGACCAATGATCAACTATGATAAACATACTTCCCCATCACGGATTGCTAACTTTTAGATAGTGTAGTGCATAATATTCTTTATTGAATCTATTTTCTTGCTTGATTACGTTCAGGGTATCTTTTATGGCCTTCAGATGTAGGAAAATGTTGCAATTAATTAATAACTGCAAGCTGACAATGACTTATTACTGCGTAGGTTTAGCTTCGTTTGTAACAATATTTGACAGTTTGAAAAGAGTTACCCTTATTTATTATATTATATTATTGTTTAATTGTTTAACTTTTGTTTATGTCTTATCATTTAACGAACCATGTGTCACCACCTGGTGATGGCACTTTCGTTTCTAAAATTTAGGAGACAATTACAAAATTTGGAACTGTTTGAAAAACGTATAGAACTGAACTACTTTTACACCAGCAGGAAATGTTTAGTAGAGAACCAAAAACATTTGGAACAGTTTTAATTAGGTATAGTAACGGGCTACGTTTATGGTGAGAAGAAATTTGTAGTAGACAAGTACAATATTTGGAATCTTTGTAACAATATGTAGTACAGGTGATGTTCTCATGAAGTACATTTATTGCCCCAACCCTAATGTCAATTGGTGGTTATAAATTACTTTTTGGAAAACTTCGAAAGGACTGATATTAAACAAGGCAGGTAAATGCGTGCTTCTAAGTAAACAATAATTTTCGAAAGTGAAAGTAGTGGACCCGTTTTTTACCATCTGTTGGCGAAGTTTGTAATCACATTTATTTATGTTTGCTGCGTTTATAGTGCAAATAAAAAAATGAAATCAGATATATGATTAAGAGGTCAAAATTTCTAATTTACCCTCTAATAATTCGCTATTATTTTGTTTGCATGGTCATTTTAGATCAGGTGTGGGGTATTCATTTTCCTTTATGCGAACATGACTTAACTTCCGGTATCCTACTTTATAATAAATAAAGCTAAATTTGTACAGTCACTTAAAGTATTTCATATAAAATATGAAAATAATGCAAAAACATCAGCAATCAATATCAGCTATATTAATATGTTTGCAGTTTCGTAAGCCGCCTTTTATTTAGGGTCAACTTTCTTTGGTCAGGTATGTGACATTTTGTTCTGCAAATAAAGGCCTTTAATTTGATTTGCTACTCGAAATATTCTTTCATTAAATCTTTTCATCGGACACCTTTGCAGGCCATCCTGCAAATGTATATGCATGTATATGTATTTTTCTAGTTATCTATCAAAATTATTTACTTACTCATACATACGCATGACGCTATTCTATGCCAAACTAAAGATTATTCTAGAACAAAGTTTGTTTACAGAGAAAATAGAAATACAATTCCAATTTTGGTTTTTACATATTTTGGTTTGGTTCTTCAAAAAAACGCTTGGTTGATATATAAAAATAAATAACACGTTTACATAATTAATATTGTTGTACTATTATCGCTTTAGGGTATTTTACAATCCATTATAACCTCCGTAGTTATTGCAATTTTTAAAATATGCCTATTTAAAATCAGTAGAATTTAGAATGTCAGTTACAATAAAATAACATTGTAATATAAACCGTTTTATTTTTATTAAATGATGGTTTTATGATGTACATAAATTTATAAATGGCGGAATATTCTGAAATGTTCTCTTACTCCAACTAAATTCTACTGTACTTAATCCACCTGTCAACAATAAACCAATCGAATTATACTAACAAATAATTGCTATACGTTTAATATATAATATATTATAATACAGTGAACTTTCAACTGTAAATGACCTTCTCCAAAAATATCTTCGTAAACTTTGGTGTTGTCAGTGGCATTCCCAAACTTTTAATTTAGCCTTGTTCCAAAGATAGAACTTGTCTGGAATAATGATGGGCACTAGCAAAGAATATTCTTATAAGATATATAAAAACCTTATTTTCATCTGAAATAGGAAAAAATTATTTATGTTGTAGTTTGAAAGGAAAATACACAAAGAGTTAGTTAAAAAAACTCAAATTAAATAATATAATTCAAGAGAAAGATCAGTGCGCTTTAAATATTTATCCAAAATAATATATGTATACATATATTCATTAATACAAATTTTCAAAAATAATTAAATAAGATTACACAATTAAACGTGTTATACAGAAAAAAAATTAAATGTAAGTACAATTAAAATATATAGATTACTTGCGGTTACTTGTGGATTAACCATTATGTAGTTTTTTAATAAACACAACTAACCCGCAATTCACTACCCTAATAATATTATAAATACGAATGCTATGTTGAATTGCTTTGTTTGTTTGTATTGTTTTCACGCGTAAACTCCTCAATCGATTGTACTGAAATTTTACATGCACGTTCCTAGAGTTCCTAGGATAGAAATAGACCTATTCGTATTTCTTAAATCCTTCCGGGCTTAAATCCCACTGGTCTTTAAATGAGCAAAAAATTCCATGTTGGTATCGATCATGTAATATTAATTGAAAGAGCCTGTAAAATTTAATCAACTGTTCTGTGTAAACATTGCTTATTATTTTCTATTTATTTGTTTACTTTTGTTGTGAGTAATTAGTATAAATAGTAGATTATTTCATTAATAATTAATAATTTAGATTTCAGCGGTTAGGTAAGTACTAATCTACCGTAGAAAATGTCCTAAAACATAAGAAGGTCATAATTTGACTCCGAATAATGGGAGGAAAAAATCTAGTTTTTAAAAATAGTTTTAAGTAAGTAAAGGGAAAGACAACTATAACGGATACCTATACACAAACACTGAAACGTTTTTTATGCACCAAACTATAATCACATAAACATTAATAACCATCCTTTACTAATGTAAATTTTATATTTATTTATATTATTAACTAGTAATAATAAAAGCACTACAAAATATTTTTTAAGTAAAGTATCATTTATTATAATTTAATAAACCACTATTTGCTTGTTTAAACAATATTCAGTAACATTAGGCGTATTATGAAAATGTATTTATTGAAGTGAAAACTTCTTTAGGGCGCGTTGAGCGTTTTGGTAGAGGGTAAAAATCCTCGGTTCGCGTCACCGACATGCTAATGATACTAACCTGCATGAAAAAGTCAGTCTCGCTGTGTTTTTTAACCGTAGACTTGGCCGCGGACTACTAACCTGCATGAAAAAGTCAGTCTCGCTGTGTTAAAACTGTCCCGGCGGAGTATGAAAACAGACTGCGAAAATCCTTTACGGCTTCCTCTCGCGATTTAAAAGTGAAGCCAATGTCGTACAATTCTGTAAGATGCGTCAAATTAAAGCTCTTAATATTGGCAATCTATTGGTTACATTTTTAAATATTAAAAAAATTTCGAAATAATTTTGATTATTGTTTACATTTTACATAGCGTTTACAATGACAAGAAAAAAAGTAGTAAGCGAGGATTTTTTTTTATTTTTTGGTCAGACCAAAAATTTGTCAGCGAGAAAGTTGTGTGAAAATAGATGAATATTTTTTTTGTAATTTATCATTTTTTTATTGGAAGTTTTTATTTAGCCTGTAGTAGCGTATGAAGTGATGAGTGAACGTTTCTGCCGGAACTGTAGTTGGCGCATTGGCTCACTGATACCGTATTATCTCAATAAATTAGTTTATTGTGCAATAAAAATACCTTTACGAAAGAACCAAGCTAATTTAACTAATTTATTAGTTTTAAAAATATTGTGGGTTTAATTGTTATTGCAATTATATACTTTATCCGTAGCAATAACTGTATTATTTACAACGGTGTTCAACTCACTGTTGTTTCACTTCGGTGTTTACTCACTTATAAATGAATAATGAAAACAATGAATATATTTTTAAACATTTTTAATATTTGTACGAATATTTGTATTTAAAATTTAGCATTATTTCATTTTAATTATGTTTTTAATATTTAACCTCTTCATCATGAAATGAGTATTATTACGGTATAAGATTTATCTTACTAGCGTGGTAAAATAGATTTCTAGTTATTTGATAATATTTTTTCGTGGATTTTAAAATTGGAAAATTAAAAACGCGTCACATTTACAATTACATATGTACTGCTACTATAACGTATTGTTAATTGCTCTCAACGTAATAGTTCCGTTTTCACTTCTATCGGCAGTCCCACGACTGCTACTGTTTTTTTTTTTATTATGAGGGGGTTGGGTTAATATAACAAATTAAAAGAAAACGTGAATATGCTTATCCACTAAATATTCAAAGTGTTTTACTTACATCTAATCTAATATTATATGTGTGCCATCTTCCTACTAATTTACTAACACAAGTTCTACCAGTTTGTGCTTTAATCTCTCCCCCTTTACCTCAAAACATCCATCCATACAGAGAGGAAATATATCTTATAAATAAGTCACATATTACTCGAAATAATCGTTTTTCTTGTTTAGTTTTTCACTTTGCCACTCAACACCTGCGACACTGAAAATATCATGACACACCACCCAGAGATTGGCATTAAATTATACACGCAGTTTTATAAAAAAAATTTTCAAAAGTGGGTCCGCAATAACAATAATGACATTTTACTCCATATCAGATCTTTTTTAGGAATTTTAGGAGGAAAAATAAATTTTCTATTTTAAAGTGTTTAATACGTATTCCCATATAATCCTTTTCTGTTTTACAATATGAAAACGAAATATTACCAGAGATACGGACTTATCAAAGCTTATGAATATAAAATTAGTACGCATAAACAATTGAAACACTCATCTGTGCAAGGATTTCCATGTTTTGTTTCAGCGCTGGTGATAAATAATTCCGGATTTAAAAAGCAATTACTGATTTCAATAGGAACGGGTATGCAACAATCCTTATTATTGATAGATCTTTATAAATGTTTGTCGTTGAATCTGTATAATTCTATTTATAACAACTATATTAATATAATTCTTTGTCATGAATCTATTGTATACAAGAGAATATATTACACGAGTTCCCTACTTATTCATTCCTTTTAGATAAGTTGTGGTTTTTCATCCATTTTTGAAAAAGAATTATTATAAAACCACTATTTTTACACGAATTTACCTTCAATATATATGACGCACAGGTATACTTGGCTTAAATATAAAAGAAGGTTTAGATATTTCAGTGATATTTCTGATCTGAATTTATATTATAATAAAGTTGTGGTTTTTTTCTTCCAGGACTATTCCAATATATTTCAACCTACTTTCCCTGTAAATATGTAAGGCTATGATTGTGTAAAAATTGTATAACGAAAGTATAACTTTAAAATGTTATTCAGTATTTGATAACTGAAGAGAGATAAGCAAACTTTTGTTTGGAGAAAATTTTAAATTAAAGTAAGAATCTATGGGACATTTTCAACATTATAAATAAAAAAAGAACCTGGAAATGTATGCTCTATAATGTTATGAATGATTGAAAACTGTACTCATTTGTACGTAAAATATAATGAGTTGTGTGCAAAATCAATATAAATTACTGAAAATGAAATCAGGCTATCTGTATATTGTGCTGTATTGTTTATTTTCCAAACAAAATTATAAAATTTTAGTTTTGTACATAAACTATACTTACCAATTAAATAAGTTTTTTTTACTTTTTTTCTGCAAAGTAAAAAATAGCAGTCTTTTTAAAACTGCAATGTTCAACAATCCTACAGAAACCCGTGTAAAAATTTACAAAAAATATAAAAACTGTAAACTTATGCCACAACAACTAACGATATTTCCAGTGCAGGCTTTACATGTTATATAAAATTTAGGCTGACACAATGTTTTTTTTCCTGAGGTCGTATAAATATTTTTTTTGTATGACGTATGTCTACCTATCTTACCACAAGACAATCTTGAAATGAAGTTGATGAGAAGTCTGTTACTCATTTGGAGTGGGGTACTGATGTTATAGGGGTCCACTGAACAATGGTTAACACAGGTATACCAACTACGGATCCGAAGACATGTTTCACAATAAATACTTTTTTAAATTTTTTATACACATATATTACGTAGTTAAGCAGAAACCTGCAAATAAAACATGATCTGAAGCGTAAAATGTTATAATCTTACAAACCAGTAATCAAAAATCATAGAGAAACCCTCTAATCAAAACAATTCCAATTAGGCTGATATATTTTATATCAACACGTATATTGGCTATATCACTTATTTATAAAAAATAGAAAGCTACTAGTTAGACGTACAAGACATTGAAATAATATAAACATAATTTGTGACGTAGTATTTAAAAATATAACTCCTTCGAGTACGTTTCTTCCAATTTGTATGTTGAATGTTGTTTATAATGGGACAGCTGTTTGTAATGACCACACATATTCAAATACCATCAGTGTCTTGCTGTACTGACTCGAGTCACAATGTTCCTTACCTTCATAATGGAGTTAAGTGAAGAGGAACATATTACATTATTAATGTGGTTATGGTAATAGAATTTGATCAGTTGATCACGTGAAATGTGTATTTAATGAAGCTTTTATCAATATAAACCCTATACAGTAGTTTTGAAAACATCAAAAGTTTTGGAAGAAATATGCTTAGTGAAAAAATCGGGCCTAAATTGTCTTAAATTTTGTTATTTTCTACGTACTAATGTGAATGAATATATTTTATCTACAATTTTCTCGTTGTCATCATGGTTAATAGGACCAGGTAAAATACGTGCACTTAGGCTCAGCCAAATCCCATGGAATGACACGCACCATCATCGAACTAGATGTTCCGCATATATAAATGAAGCTTCATACAAAGTTTCGTAAGGTCATACGGTCATAAGTTTATAGACAAATCCGTTGCTAAGTTCACCTACGGACTGAGCAAACTGAGAGAAAAGAAATTTTGCTGGCCCATTGCAGACGCTCAGTCTATAATTTATGACGAGCCGGTTGTAGTATACCCAAAGAATACTTCTAGTTAATTTAATTATGAAAAATATTCTTTAGTATGTTTTAAATTGTCAGTGGAAACGTGACTATTTTTTTTATTGACAAAACTTATTTATTAAAATTAACTTTTGTCATATGCATAGTTTTCAATGGAATAATAAAAAATTGCGGAATGTTGTTACAAGTGCATCATATAAAAAATGAACATTTTCTACCTTTTATAATGTACAATCCATGGCACTTTTTGTATTCTCCCGTTCACATGAATAACTCATTACTTATACGTTAGGTATATAGAAATATGCTTTATTCTTTTTTTATTAATCAAAGCAATTCAAGTTTATAAGTATTTATTTACAGCATTTTATTGCCTATAATACCAGTTTGTAGGACTATAAATATAGTAAACCTCTACCAGTTTATGCACTAGCTCAAAAGATTAAGTATTATATAAATATTTTCCTAAGTGATATTTTGTAAACTATCCTATGAGACACGTACTTATTTGAGTACAAACCGCATTAGTTATACCCGTAAAAGACAATGTAAACCTATGGTACTTACCTACTTATATTGATGTTTATTACACAGTTATATACATAACTATTTTAGCCTCACTCTTACGAGCCATATAACATCAACAGATGGTAAAAACCGAACATTTATTTAATTTTAGATCCTTTAAAAATAGAATTAATTGCCTATATGTAAACCTTACTGTTTAAGCCGTGCAAAGTACTGAAGAAAATAAATCCATTTCGAGCGTACAATGCTTATACACATTACGTTATGTTTTAATTAACTGTAAGTTATGAAACCTGTGAACAAAGTCAAACACATAATATTTTATTACCTATTTATAGTTTCGTATTATAACATTTTGCAACAATAACTACCTTTTTTTAAGTAATGATGTCGTAATTTACCATATTGTGTGTACTAACATCAAAGACTGAAATAGACCACTTTGCTTAAGGGTGGTTTCTGCAGTATAATTAAATACTGCCATTTGATCTCTATGCTGTTGACAAACTTCAAAGGACTTTTCCTCTTCGGTAAATGTATCTATCTATCTATATTTATTTGTTAATTAAAATATTTGTACAGTTTGATATAGAAAGAAATTGAATTGAATGAATCATTTTAAAAAATTAAGCAAAAAGCATATATATTTTATTGATGTAACAAGAAAATAAATCAAACTAAAGGATACAATTAATGATTGTACTAACGATATTAACAATAATTAATATTGATTTAATAATACCCAAAAAGGTCTACATGTAATATAAAATGTTTTTCAAATCTTATGACATTAATTTTGAATACAATTTAGTCTATAATTTCAAATTATAACGTTTTCCTTTAAATTAAAAAGTTCTGAAATTGACAATCAGATGTCCCACTCATACGTCAATCTCTCTGGGTTAATCAAGCCAAATCTATATACCCTAAATACGTTCAGATATTTAAAAATTTTTATAGCTAGACAACTGAATATAAATAACCTTAATGGGTCTCTCCGATCTTCAAATGATGTTTGTGATTTTAAATTCACATGAAATATGCCATTAAAATTCGTTTTTGCCCTATTATTTGTTACCTTGAAAACCACTATTGTTAGCAAACATATGCCAATATGAGATTTTTATTGCACAAAATAATCTCGTTAACGTACAATATCTAGACTATCATTAAAATCTATTACTAAGAGGATATTTTGTAGCTAACAATATGATACTAAAAATATAAAATACCTAGGACTTTCATATTATATCTTAAAAATTGTGAAGCACTTGGTATAAATACGTGGCAAAAGGATATTTATTCACTTAAAAGCTAAATATTCAGCTCTAATAACAAAATTATTAATAATTCGGAATGTATGACACAGGTTCCCTATGGTCTTGAGATAAATAAATGTGTAATCTTTTTTGTATTAGATCTTATCTTAATGTGGAAGTTTCATATGAAGCTATATACGAGTATTTATTTCCTAAACGTCATAACAAATTGTTTTATGTACATACAAACACAATAGCATTCGTATGCGATAATTTTTAGTATATGACGGTTTAAGGTAATACTCAAATTTAATTTTACATATTAACTGTAGAGTAAGACTATATTAATTCTGCTTTGAATGTAGCAGGTTCTTCTTTAAAACAGTGATATAAATATTCTTTCAAGTCTTGAATGACTAAGTAATTACCATAATTGTATATTTTTTGGCCATGATGCATTAAAATATTCCGCAGTGAAAATATCCACTCTGTGAAGGAAACAGGATTTTTCCTAAAACATACACTTAATAAAAGAATTATTCAGAACACTAATCATTAAAACTGAACTACAGAATACAGCTCACAATACGTCTCTATTCGTCTACCAACCACCTACGACTGACCAGAGGCCAAAGCAAATGGCAATCATCACGGCAGAAGAAAACAAAGATGGCGGAAATAAAAAAGGGAGGGGAGACAGAAAATGGGCCTTTTGGTTATTATTAATGGTTCATGCTAGATGAACTTCTTAAAAACCATATTGTGACTCCGCAGTGGTTTATTACAAATATCTGAACCGTTTTTTGATTACTTTTGGTTTTCTTTTTAGTTCATTTTTAGAATTGGCAACCAAAGCTGCCTAATCTCAAATGATGGTTGAATTATTGGTTGGTATGCCAATTTAATTTATGTTGCCTCTATTAATTTCCTTTTGAAGATATGTGGTTCTCGGTGAATTATATTGGGTTCGTCCCAATTCGTATGATGGTCTTTGAACCAACAATGGTGTGCAATTTTTAACGTTTCTGTGAGACCGTTTCTAGGGTTTTCTTTGTGTTCTTTTATCCTTTACGTTTTCATGGTATTTTTGTCTTGCCTATGTATTCCCTATTCCAACTATATTTTATACTGTAAACACACAGTTTTTGGAATCCTGGGTGCCATTCTTTGGTTTTTGTTTTTACGAGACTTTGTCTAAGAGTATTATGTGTTTTAAAACGCGGTTTTAATGTTGTACTTCCTACCTACTCTTCTGATTTTCTCTAATAATCTTTGCACATAAGGGGTTTGACATAAACGCAAATTTTATTACTATTCTGTTTTTATGACTCAGGAATGATTCTTCTGGTTCTTTGGCACTTATTTATTACTAGTTGAGGGTATCCATTGCTTCTAAGATCCTCTTTTAATCAATCTTTATCTGAGCATAAGCTCTTTGCTCTATCAAATAATGAGTAGGCTACTCCGTTTATATATTTTATAAACTAACTTTAGTTATGTAATCTATAATGAATTATTTACACATTTTTAACTAGGTCCTTTTAAAAGTTAGTTTCCCTTAGAAGCTACTAGTTTGTAAGTTAAAGTAGAAAGTTAGATTGGTAATGTTTTAATGTCATAGTTAGAGAAGGTTTTCGAACACGCACTATCACTTATTATATATTCGTAGTACCCTTTAAGTATCCTAAGGAAAATGTGTTTATCGTAGAACCAGAAAGTCTTTTTGAATGGTCGGTTAATGTGTTTGAATTCATGTTTTCAGATTGCTAAATGTTATTATTGTATAGTTCTTTCCAAATCTTTAGGTCAGTGGACGTTGAACAATTCTACTCAATGTTATCCTTTTGTGTACAAGAGATTTACTTTAAAAAACTTAAAGGTTTCGAAGATAAATTACATTAATTGTTTGATAAGAGTAGACAACTAATTGACGAAATTCATTAGACTATCAGTAAATACAATATCCTAATCGCGGCACCATCATCTCCATTTAAGATCCAATCAGACGTTAACATCCGTTCAAAGTTTGTTTAGCTCTTACACATGTTGATTTTGGTGACTATCGAAGTCATGAATGAATTAGGGATTTAATTAATAATTTTTTGTAGAATAGTTATTGAATTGCAATATTACGTTCTCAATCCAAGGGACCGAAAAATGTAATACCAGTTAGTTTCGTTCCATAATGTTCAGAATGCAACCACCTGTTTTTAATTTGCTGAGCAATAGTGAAGCCTATTAACAAAAAAATAATGTTTGTCTGTATACCTACCTATATGTATGTATGTCTGTACTATATCTCGAAATCTGACTGGCTTATCGGCTTAACATTTTGAATGCAACTTCATTCTATAAAGTCAACATCGAGTTCAGTAATGGAGCATGTCATTCCATGTAATTTAGCTAAGAGTTAAGGCCGGTATCGACAGTGCGAGGCTGCTCGCTGCAAATGCCTCTTGGCGAATGCTCGGCTTTGCCTCGGACTGTGGATACCGGGGTTACTCGCTATGAGGCGTTCGCGTCACACAATGTGAGGCGAGCCGTGTGCTTGTCGGTATTAGAGCAGTGCTCAAAGGTACCTCGCTCCGATTTGTGCGTCAAGTGGATACCTGCGCTGTCTGCCTCGCACCGTACAAGACACAATTCTGCACTGCAAACCAAACAAACCTCTACAACGAAACTGTGATCATATATAATCATGAAATGAGACAATTAGTGAAGTGTTATGAAACAAAACGTTTACTGTTGGGGACTCGAAACACCCTGAATATTATAATAAAAAACAAGAGAGAAGACATGTGGCGCTAAATATCGCAGTCAATTATAACCGATTTCGATAAATTTTTTGACCCACCCACGGGGTTTACGTCGCTTTTTCTGTTGTTTTTTTCCTGCTAATCGTCGCCATCACAATAAAAGCAGCGGCAGCAAATTGCGCATTTCCAGGAAAAAAACATCCCGACTGTCTTCACTACGAATGCGGGTGGTTCGCGTGCTCGCAGTGAGCATTCGTTGTTTAAAAAACTAGCTGCTAGCTGAAGAGCTCACCCTGAGGCAGATGGCACGAGGCATTCGCAGCTAGCAGCCTCGCACTGGTCGATACCGGCCTTTAGCCTTTTTACTTTTACCAAATGGCTACTAAAAAAAACTATATCCTAATTACCGGAATAGCATGAGCTATAAATTTGAAATCTTACATTCATCCTCACAGCAAAGCCTGGTATACGACACAATGTGTGGTGTACTCGAAACCTCGTTGTATTAGTTACTAATGAAAATTTAAATACTGCATTTTCCCTTAACAAATCAATAACATTAAAAAAAGGTTTAGATGAAGTAATTCAGGAAAACTTCACATTAAAAGAGAAGATGTAGCATTTGGTTAGACCAAATAACGAAAGTAAGGTCCGACCCTAGGCGAAGTGGAAATAAATTCGTCTAGTCTGTTGTCGCAATCCCCAGCCATTGATCGCTGACCTTGTTCATTGTTCTGTCGGTGGCTGCAACGTTCATTGTTTACCTGTGTTTGGGATTTCTTAAAGAAATTCAATTAAAAATTCCAGACATCGGTTTTACAATTTTTTTATTTATTTTATAGTTGATTAAGAAATTTCAAATTACTTAAGTAATTGAAAAATTATATTTTCTTTAAATAATTGCTTGTTATAGGAAATATAATTTTTGCAAAATGGACGATAATCTCTGCAAGAAAAGTCAACAATTTTATCTACTATTGGTATGTGTCCAAAATGTTATAAGGCAAGCAATACTTAACACTTTTGTGGTGTGTGTTACCGTTTTCATTCAACGTTTTTGCCTAATGCTATAGCACTGAAAAGTTAATTTTACGCATACAAATAATGTGTACATAACTTCAGCATACATTGCAGTTTACAGTGGCTCAGCCAACGCCCAAGAAGTTCTGATATAAACATCACACATATCAGTCTACCACTGATTTGTTTGTTGAATATTTGGCTGAAAAAGAAAATTATAAATATTTATAATAAGAAATTCTAAAATCCTTTTACAAATAATACTCGTATATATTGTAAACTTTAAAAAACAACTTTGGCTACCGGACTATTGTTCTAGGTATATTTTGTGCGGTGAATGATTTGAAAAGATATTTAAGGGTTTTAATAACTTTGTACTTGATATGTAAATGATAACAGCAATATTTGTAATCACCCAATACAAGTAGAATGCACATTTTCTTAGGTTGAATTATTGCAGATGAGGCTATAATAATTAAAAAGTACTATACGAACTGTGTGTTATGCAGTATATTTACGTGTATGGAGTAGGAATCTGTGAGAAGAAAGATTTGTCTACCCTACTAAGATTCAATTTAATTAGAAGTCTTTTTTGTCTATTTAATACTATATTTGTCTTAATTTTTTTAGTTTAAATATGCTTAAAATTAAATACCTTATGGATCAATTACTCAAATTAACAGTACTCATTAATAATTCGTTATTATAAAACATTTTACGTACATTTATATTGTATTTTATTGATGTAAATAGACTATAAAATATGTATTACCAGTACTTATCTTTTCAATATATAATCACACACTATCTATTGACTTGTTAATTTATATGAATTGTTTGTCAGGTTTGTCTAGTAATAGTTTGTCTCATTCCCTTGGAAGTAGTAGCTGACACTCAGGTCTGGTATTGGATCCGACACAGAGAGATAATTCAACATCACGGCTCTCTTAATCCAGATTTACGGTAGCTTAGGTTAGACTGCCCTGGCAAGGCTGTGACACTTGTCAAGTACGGGTATTAAAGGTCAGTACACTCGTAAATGTAGGGGAAATATTAAATTAAGCTAAATAATATAAGTTATATAGTATTTGTAAGAATAAATAAAAGTTTGACTTACAAGTATTGCAGGCAATAAACAAGGAAATGCTATAAACTATAGCTTCATTATAAATATATACAATATATCTAAACATTTACTATATTTGAACTAGGAGTGAAATTATTTTAACTTCCAATATAGTTACTATAACACAATAATTCATTATCAAAATATTAATTTAAACTATTTGTCTTTTATGTATATGACAGTTAACCTTGATAATTCAGCGACACACAAAAATCCTAATGGGCGGTAAAGATGAATAGTTTTGAGAGTCAACTTTTTTAAATATAAAACAGTTCACACTTAATTTGCATGCATATTGTTCTAATGTAAGTAAGTTAAAAACTTTATGCCGTTATAATAAAATAAATCATATCTGTAAAGCTGATAAAATGACCTGATTAGTTCATCTGAATATTAATTAACATTTCGCGTCTGCAGGGTAGATAGGCCTGCTTTTCTGGGCAGTAATATTGTTTTGTTGGAGATGCTCAAATTCATATTGTTACCTAAAAGTGCGCTCAGTCTTTATATCCTAGGCAGGTGGATTTATGTAATAATATATGGAATCCCTGTTTTACCAATATACAGGGTATAGCAATAAGGTTGGGCGAGCACGACCACTTTAAAGGTACGCTTGCACAAGCTGTGAGCAGCAAAACACTTTTGCTTTTTTTAAGTATCAGCGGTTTTCCTTTGGTTATACAAATTTTAAAAGATACAAAACTATTTTGAAAGATTTATAAAAAACTACAACGGTACTTTTATCATCGAAGTCATCAACGCATAGGAAAAGCACGACCACTTTACAGATACACTTAGACAAGCCTGGAGAACCAAAACATGTCATAGTTGAGAGTTTAAGTTGTTTGTTGCTCCAGGCTTTTTAAATAGTATCTTTAAAGTGGCCGAGCTCACTTATGCATTGACGGATTTCGTTGGAATAAGTACCGTTTGAATTTAATTAACATTCTCGAAATAGTTAGTACCTTGTAAACATTTTATAAAATGATGTAATATAGCTAATGCCTATCAAAAGACAAAATGTTAGCCGTTTCTGGCTTGTGCAAGTATTACCTTTAAAGTGGTTGTACTCACGTATGCCTTGATGGATTTTGTTGACTCTAGAACCTATTGAATTTCAATAAAATAATCTAAATATTTGGTTTCTAGTAAATGTTTTATAACCACACTGTTTTTGTTGTCATTTTACTTTTTTTAAGTTTTCAACAGATGCTATTTTGTTACTGTTAAAGAAAATAACACAATTATTGTTTTTGTTTTTTTTTCTCTTACCTATTCAAACCCATGTGCCAAATTTATTTTCTCGAGTTTACTAGTTTTAGATATAATAATTTGTTAATCAACTAATACAAAAGGACAGTTAGCGGCCTAAACGAAGTGGAAATTGGAAAAAAAAGTTATTCTTTATTTTTAGAATCACACATAAAATCTTAAAATGCATAGCCAGCCCAACCTTTTGTTACACCCTGTATAGTATATCTTCATTGGTTGATTAATGAGTTAAATTATCTTAACTTAGGTGCAAGTACTACGATTTATGTTGTTAAGAAAAATTTAAAATGAAATCAATTTTATAATATATTTCTAAAAGGTCATAGAATATATTTCTAAGGCATTATAATTAATGTGAGGATAACTGTAGCGTTTTTAAAGCTACATTGATTTTTTTTTTTATTAAAACTTAAATTAAATAAAAAATTTGGGAAACGAAATATTGGGATTGAATTTTAGATTAGATTGTGAAAAGTCAGGGTAAAAACGAACATATAATTCTTTGGCAAGGTAGTACTGGTAGTTTTAAATTGTTAGGAAGGCAGGTTGACTGCCTTGAATTGATTAGAACTTGTCTTGTCGCGAGTATTGTTCTCCTTGTTTCATACAGCTGGACCAATGAGAGAACACCGCGGATGTCCTGAAAAAGTTAATTACAATGCGCCGTGTTTCTTAAATTTTTTTCCGCGAGGGATTTTGAGGTAAGCACCAAATGTATTGTACGTTTTTTTGAAATAGTATTCTTGATCTGATATTAAATGAATTTTGTTGTCTTTTTTATAGAAAAAAATTAAATTCATAGAAACTACAGAGCAATCTGAATAACTTATTCTCGAGGAACAATAGAGCATAATAGAATCATACAAGTTACATTTGGTTCATGCTTGCAAGAAAAGTGCATTAAAATTGAAACTTTGTTAATAACTTTAATTGAGATTTGGAAAAAAGTAGTAATTTATTAATATTTAACGGGAACTGTTTTATTGTGATTTATTAATTGGAAATTAATTGAACATTAATAATTGTTTGAGAGAGTTGTAATCTGAATTGTACAGACTTGAAAAGTTAAGGTTCAACTAGTGTAAAGAGAAGTTTAAATTTTTATTTTTTGAATTTGAGTGAACTTAGAAGTAACATTTTTATTTTAGTTATTTCCAAGTGGTATTTGATTTTTATTTTAAAACTTTATTATTTTATTTTAGATTAGAGCTCTGAATTTTAGTTTGATATATTTGATTAATACTTTATTTCTTTCCAAAGGAACTTTAAATTTACTAAACGAATTGTCAATTCTTTGTGGAAAATAGAGTGATGAAAATTCTGAAACGTTGAACTTATTAATTTGCCAGTTTAAAATAAATCCATTATTTTTAACTAGAACTGTGATTTTTATTTTAGAAAAACCAGATAATATTTAATAGTAAAAAAATTTAGTAATAAATTTTACTAAATATTCACTAGGAGCTTTACTAATAAAAAAATATTTTATATCGTCTTGGATGTCTCATTGATAATTTAAATATTAATACTCTGGAATATTAATATCCATAATCCAAATCATTATAGTAACCAATGTTTTTTTTATATGTACAAAATGTTACCAGTTTCTAAAGAAACGCATTCCTACTCGTTAATCTATTCTACTATGGGAATCTTTTGCATAAAATTCTGCAATTACGCCCTCTCAAAAGAAGATGGTTTAATAGTTTTGCAGTATTTATTTTGCATGACCGATTTGTTAGTCCCTGAAAAATTAGCAATTGAATACAATAACGTATACGGATACAAACTCTTACACATAAAAATTAAAACTTTAATACATTTAAACATTATTTAACTGAATGGCTTTCTTTAATAAACTGCACAGTAGTCTCCGACAATGTGTGGTTACTGTGTTCATAAAAAACTACATATTTGTGTATGAATATCTTTTCCTAGGTTGACAAAGACCAATAAAATAACGAGTAATAATACGTTTAATTAACTATATTAAGCCTAGGTTGTAGGGAGTGAAGGGAAAATATCCGATTAGTATTTAAATTGAATTAAAATATTATTAAAACCAATAAGAACATATATTTAGCGATACTCATTTATTAAATTACCAATTTTAAGAGAAACTACATATTTATAATAGGATTCTCAGAGACTTTTGGCAATGCATTATAGTCAATGCCAGAGAGAAATACATAACTAGAGTTATGGCTGAGTAACATCAAACAGAATATATTAAAGTGTAAGGAGGAGCGATGAACATGTATCTGCATTGTTGAATGTTTACACCTTGGACACGGCTCGTACCTGGTGGCTTTTATATGACAGACAGGAGCTCACTCAAACCGTGAGTCTTTTGTTTAAGTTTTTAAAAACTCGCAGAGGGTCACGTGGTTCTCTACTGACAGTTTATCTTAGGAGAAATTTCGTGTTTTTTTAAATTTCAATATCTATATGTACGTTTTTTACATTTTGATAAGATAATAGAAACTTTAATATTTGTTTTGTGATATTAAATAAACATGTATGTACATTTTATGTAATAAAAAACAAAAGGCTTTACTGAAGAAGGTTTTCTGCCCATAGAGGAATATTTTAATTAAACATATATCATTATAGCGTTTGAGTAAGATGTTGCAGAGTGCATAGAATCATATACTATACAGTTATTATTCTATTCAAAATAAATTCTAAATTCAGTGGTTATACACTTCAGCTAAAAAAAAAGATGAAAATTAGTGAAAAGGTACTAAAAGTGTTTTTTTTTTTTTTTGTAGGAAAAATGAACTCTTAGTCAACATTAAAATTATTTGCAGTCAACTACACATTTTATTAATAAGATGATATAATACCAGAATTTTTTGCTTGAAAACCGCACATCTATAACTAAACATATGCGCTATCTTCTTCACTTCAAGACGTTTACGTAGCGCTATATTCCACGAAATGCCTTAGTTCTTAGTGGTGTGCGTTTAAATGGACCGTGATTCTTAGGACAAGGGTTACACATAGACCATATGGAAACTCACCATTGATGGCTTGCAGACTGTATGTTGAAAACAATAAACTGCCAATGACGCAGTGTAGTGGGTACAACGGTTACCGCAAGATAACCGGATATCAAGAAACGAAGAGCGTAGCTCCTGCTTGGATGTGTGAGCGCGCTGAGCGATCTGTCCTTGCAAGCAGCTCGCCTGACTGGCCGTTGGTGGTGATTCGGAAGTCACCTTTAAGCCGTTGGTCCTCAGGTTAAGTGTTAGAGAGGGCTTCTTAGCCTTAAATTCGTCGCCTGGTTAAATTATGACGTCTTTACTTTTTTTTAAATTACATCTAACTGCCAATTTCCTTCCCATCTCTTGAGAAGGCATTCCATCCCCTCCCCAGTGGATGTAGAAAGGGAACATTTATACACCACATGAGAGATGCAGAACCTTCAGTTCTCTAAAGAACTCAAAGGCTCCATATTCTGAATGTGGCGTTCCTACAGAGGCTTTAAAAGTGATTGGCACAATGATGTCTAAATCTCTTGCTGTGACCGATGTGTGGAACGTTTCATTATAAAAAGTTTGCTACGAAACAGGTATGGGCGCGACTCCAATAGCAGCGATCACGTCCTGCTAAAGATCAAACGGAGATCAATATTATAATAAGGACCGGGTTTCTAGAGGATTGCGATAAGTTTGAAGTAATGCCGTACTCATATGCTCAGGTTGAGGAGCTGATTCCAGGACCTTCGACCAAACTTAGTGGAATTAGTTTTTTTGGATGTGCAGGCATATCTTGAGGGCGGTCGATATTGCCTGTCATGAAAGACGATAATATCTTTTACCTCTTTGAAAAGGTTGGAGGAAAGATCTACCTCAAACCGAGATGCTATGGTTTGAAGGATAGTAGAAGCTATATTAGCCAGACCTTCCTTACATTATCTGCCATCATTACATGATTCAAATGGCATGAATTTCGAACCATTGTGTAAGAAATATTTTTGACTTATTCTGAGAATAAAGTTATTCTATTCCTGTAAGAAGGAGAGTCTAACTCATTTTCATTATCTACCGGCCAATGCGGTAATTGATGTGTCTACCTCAATATTGTAATTGAACACCAAGAGAATCCCATTAATTATTAATACCATCATTCTCTACACTACTTGAAAATTTTACATCCCTTTACATCAATATGATGAAAATTGCCACAAATAATTGATAAAATAAGTTTTTTATCAACTCAATACACGTACTAAAGTCTAGAAACCAGCTCTAGGTGAATCCTCTAGAGACTTAGTAATAGTAATAAATATAAAATGTTAGCACTTTATGCACAATTTAATAATAACCAATGGTTAGGAGTAGACCTCCCGCGGATCTGGCCGTAACATGGGCTCTTATGGAGTTATTCTGGACCAATGAGAGAGCAGCAATGGCGGCTAGGCCACGCCCCCTGCACCCCTTCCCACAACCACCATCGTCTCTGGATCAATGAGAGGGCAGCAATGGCGGCTAGGCCATGCCCCTGCCCCCACCCACCCCCTCCTACACCCCCTGTCCACCTCCTGGTCCCTCCCCTAGCCAATGGGAGATTGTCTGGGAGGTACATTTCGGTGTTTCCTAACCACAGACTTCCTGTTTTCCGACGACTTATCTCAACCTAGACTTCCTGTTTGTCACACACCTCTGACTTTTCTGTACTGCTTAACCACCCGTCCACAGGTCCCGTGTCGAAGCCTATTGACACTCACCTTTTTGAGTACCTGAGAGTCTTAACACCCGCACCCCGCGTATCTGATGGCTCCTACAGGAGTCCGACACAGTCCTACTGCCTCCCGCACCTCCGAGCCTGGCGTAATGCCCATACCCGGATTTTTGACCGCCTAACCTTTACCGGCCATGCACGACATATTCCGTCACCCATCTTTTCGAGTACAGGAATGCATGAAAAACCGCACCCACATTTTCTAACGGCCCTTGCCCAAACATTTCGAATGCCTCCAATACTCTTAACCACATATATTGCCCACACTGTTATTTATAAACACTCCACTCCAAGGACCTAGCCACCCATCTATACCCCCGGTCTCTTACAGACCCACACCTGAACAGTCCCTCACAGGGTTCCAACTTATACCCAAATCGGTACTCTGATCGCCTATCTTTTATCGGATGAATGATGATCTTTTAACCGTGTACTCGTACCCTACCGAGACCCTACACTTTTCGATTGCCTCCAGTACTCCTACCCGAGCGTATCGCTCATACCCGAATTTTGACCAATTTACAGTCCAATGTACCACATAGGCCTGCAATCGCCGTTTCCCGGACCTACACCTGTATTTCTAATGGTCGCTACAGAAAACTCACACTATGCTATTACCTCTCATACCTCGACTCTTAACACGGATATTGCACATACTACGATTTCTAAATCCCCGACCTTTACGTGTGTATACGCCTACAGCCTCCCACCTCTCTCGTGTACCCAAGCGTCTTCGGCCCTCATCCGCACCCTACCGAGGCCCCACACTTTCCACTCCTAGTCAGGCATAAAGCCTATACCCAGATTTTTACAATTTTACCGACCAATGTACCACATAGGCCTGCAATAGTCCGTCTCCTGTACATGCTAAGACCTACTTTTCTAACGGATCCTGCAGAGGCTTCACACTTTCCTATTGTCTCCCATACCTCGGCTCTTAACTACGGATATTGCCACATACTATGATTTCTCACTCCCTGACCTTTACGTGTGTATACACCTACAGCCTCCCACCTCTCTCTCTCTCTCTCTCTCTCTCTCTCTCTCTCTCTTCTCTCTCTCTCTCTCTCTCTCTCTCTCTCTCTCTCGTGTACCCAAGCGTCTTCGGCCCTCATCCGCACCCTACCGAGGCCCCACACTTTCCACTCCTAGTCAGGCATAAAGCCTATACCCAGATTTTTACAATTTTACCGACCAATGTACCACATAGGCCTGCAATAGTCCGTCTTCTGTACATGCTAAGACCTACTTTTCTAACGGATCCTGCAGAGGCTTCACACTTTCCTATTGGTCTCCCATACCTCGCTCTTAACTACGGATATTGCACATACTATGATTTCTAACTCCCCGAGCTTTACGTGTGTATGCGCCTATATCTCGTGTACCTAGCGTCTTCAGGCCCTCACCCTCACACTGACGGGACAACAACACTTTCCAAATGCCTCCCGTACTCTTTACCCAGGGGTATCACCCATACCCAATTTAGACCACCTACACATTACCGACTAGTATCCACAAAGTCCAACAGGCATCCATATAATATGTCGTTACACCACGTCTCTTAGCCCTTACACATACTCCACGACTCCACACACTCTAAAGTGTTTACTACGCGTAGCGTAGCGTCACATTCGAAAATTGTCTTCCCACCATTAATACCCTGTACTGGTTCCCACACATATAGTTAACACACCTTTACCGTATTAAATCTCCATATACGAGTATTTACCGAGCACATCGCACAATCTTAGTTAGCCTTTACCTTCGTAGGGTTCAAACTTGCATTTCGTTCAATTTCTAACATACCGAGGTCCCCATTAAAAAAAACCAAGGCCTAACACGGGGACTCTCATTTTACTGACAAATATTCATACATTACCTGAAAGTGTAATGCTAATAATTTACCGAGTACTTTCCCAACAGGATATTTCTCAGCCCGAGGTCCTAGTCTCAAAGCTAACAGCTTATTAACACGAGGCGTACCTTCTGAGCGACTACTATTTGCCCGATCAATGCCCGTGCATATGTTTCAATACCTGGACACCTAATGTCTACGAAGTACTTCATATACTCTTATCCCACGCAAACCCATCACGGGACCCTAATTTCTGTTACCTTTCACTTGGATGTCTATCACTTCATTCCGGGACCCAACTCTCAAGCAGACTTAACCGGTAATTAAAAGAACCGTATTTCATTATTAACAAAGCACCATACATTTATTTTCAACTACTGCTTAGACATTTAGTTTCCATATATTAATCAAGTATTTTGTTTTCACTTAACCCACGCCTCCCTTTACGGCACTCCAACTTTTTTATCCACGTTAAATCCACCATCACTTTCTATGGCCAGGCTCTCATTTTTCATAATATCAAGCGGGCGTAGCTTAATACGGAATACCATCCCATACAATTTAAGCTTTACCGTGTGTAATTATATATGTCGCTTATACTTGGACATCTAAAGACCCATCATACCTCACTCTGGTTTCCCTAGCTGTTCCCTTACTTTAATTTATTTATAAAGAGAACGCATACAGAGGTATTAGTCCAATTCGTCTCGAGGACCGCGTTATACTAATGTTTTATATTATAATCTATACTAGCACTTTATGAAATCTCGACCACAGTGACTTACCCATTGCAACGGCTCATGACACTGCTTCGTAACGGACAGTTTGCGGTTTGCGGTTACCTGCATCCTCGGACTCTGATAATTCATTTTCTACAACAATATTAAAACTAATAACTATTATAACATCTTCAGTACAGCACGGGATATCTGCCATCCTGAATACAGTCGGAATAATACATAGGTACTGCATTCGGTGTGTAATAAGTTTTAATTTTTCTCCCGAGTGTGATGTAAAGAGCTTTAAACTTATTTATAGTCTATTTTCAAAAAAAACGTATACCGCTTCGTATACTTTGAATTTAGTTAATCATTACAGGATGCGATGATTGAGGTTTGCGGTTACATGTAAAAACCCAGACGAGTAACGGTACAGCTGCAACCGCAATTTTAAGAGACCTCATTGGTCAAATAAAGCGCGTCTCTGATTGGTCTAAAATAGGCCGCCAAGCACTCTGATTGGTCGGTGTTCTACACAGGCGGCAGAGATTTCCCTGTCTCGCCAGTCTGGAGGTGGACGTCAAAGAGGTAAGACCTATGTCGCTCTGTTTCCTTGATATTGCACAACATTGTGTATACAGAGTCGATATCAAGACAAGAAATTTTATAAAAGTAAAATTAGCTTATAGGAGTTTTATTACATTTTCAGTTTATTAAGTGCTTGTACTTTATTTTAGCGATCACAGACATTAAACTCCTTTACACTGTGTGTGTTCTTAAAGTGTTTATACTATTGCTTCTTTAAATCTAATACAGTGTTATTGTGTTTTTATTGAAAGTGAACAAGTTAATTCGTTGTGTGTTACTGTGTTTGTATCGTAGTGACAAATCCAACATAAGATTTCATTAATTTATTTGTGTGTCGTATTTATAATCAAGTTTTGTGTAATTGATTTTCGGTTATTACATCATACCACAGTGCACTGTAAAAAAGTTTACTGCGCATGCGCACCCTCCTCCTACACTTACTTAAATGCGTGACGTGGTCTTCTTGTCATTCTTAGACGTGACGTTGAACAGTCAACACCCATTCCAAAAGCTTGTATCAAAGCTGCTTGCTGTATTATTTTAGAGCTAATTACATACAAACATGGATCCCGTAAAAGTTTTGCATACCGGTGAAACCTACTGTAGAAGGTTTAGAAACATATGGGTCAGAAACAGTTTTCAGTTTAAACCAGTACCCGAAGGAGTGTCCGAACTTGATTGGATTAAAAAAGGGTTTTGGGAGTATTGTCGAAAAGGCGCGAAAGCCGGTACTACCGGAATATGACTACCTAGGCTTCACTTTAGATTCTCTGAATTTTAGGACCAAAGATTCCGGATATATCGCTTATAGACCTGCAAATCAAGTTCACGGGGATATAATTTGGGATATATTTGGAAAACTTATCCAAAGTAATACGGATTCGATTAAGTTCCATGGACACATTTAGAGTTAAGTGCACCCGCACCAATATTCCAGTAGGTAGTGGTGGCCTCAGAAGACCAGGTTTGTACAATAATTTCCAAGAAGAATGTAAAGCACGTAATGGTATCGTAGTCATTAAGAATAGTGATAATCTGTGTCTGCCCCGAGCTATAGTGGTAGCAAAAGCCTATGCCAAAAAAGATCCTCAGTTCAAAGCAATAAGGCAGGACATGGGTAAGCGACAAACTTTTAGAGCCCAAAAACTGATGACTAAAGCCGGGGTCCAAATTTCTGAACAGGGAGCGGGGATCCCCGAACTTAATAAATTTCAAGACCACCTCAAAAAGTACAATATTACAGTTTATAACTACGATAATAAGGGTCGAGATGTTTTATTTTTCAGGTACTAACTCCGATGCTCAGTACAAAATAAACTTGCTGTATCACGAAAACCATTACAAACGTAATAACTAGCTTAACTGCAGCTTTTGCATGCCATTTCTATTGTGAAGCATGCCATGTCCCTTTATGACCACAAAGCTGAAACACAGATGTTCAAATATCTGTCCTGCATGTCAAACCGTTTCTCCACCCTGTAAAGAGGAGCATGGGGGAATTTTATGCCCTGACTGTAACATGACCATGAAAAATCAGATCTGTTTCGCAGGCCCACAAGAGTCAACGATGCAAGTCGGTAAAAAAATGTTTACAGTGCCAAAGGCTTGTCTTTCTCAACAGTCGTAAGTCAAAACACGTGTGCGGGGAAGTTTTTTGTAAAATATGTAACGATTTCATGCCCCCGAACCATCAATGTTACATGCGGGTCGACACAAACAAACCAAAAACCAAAGACTTTCTTTTCATTTTCTTTGATTTAGAGACCCGTCAAGATGAAATTTTAACGGAAGAATCTAGAGTTCATAAAGTTAACCTTTGTGTTTCTCAACAATTTTGTTTGGACAATGTATTAATGGTAAATCTTGTGAAATGTGCAAAGACCGAACAAAGATCTTTGATAGTGATCCTGTGAATCAATTTATGAATTACGTAATGGAGGAGAGAAAAAAATTCAAAAACCGTATGTGTAATGGCTCATAAACGGTCAGGGTTTTGATTTTCAATTTCTGTTAAAGTACGTTCTCGAAACAAACAAAATTCACTCCAGAGCTAATTATGCGTGGCACTAAAGTCATTCTTATGGAACTGGATAACGTTAGATTTATCGATTCGCTAAATTATTTCCCCATGGCCCTCTCTGCACTACCAAAGCCTTTGATCTCCCCCCGGAGAAGAAGAAGGGTTACTTCCCTCATCTTTTCAAACACTTTGGCAAACCAAAATTATGTGGGCCCCATACCACCCAAGGAGTACTACTGCCCTGAATCAATGTTTGAAAAGACTTACAAAGATTTTGAAAAATTGGCACAACGACCAACTTAACCAAAATGTAGTTTTTGACTTTCAAAAAAGAGTTGGTCGAGTACTGTATCTCCGATGTGGAGATACTGGCGCAAGCGTGTATTAAGTTTAGAAACATGTTTCTGAAAGAATGTAAATGTAGATCCATTCATGGAAGCCGTCACCATTGCCAGTGCCTGTAATTTGGTTTTTAGACGGAATTTTCTCAAAGCCAACACTATTGGTCTAGTCCCAAAGAAACGGATACCGTATGGTTGATAACCAATCGCCTATTGCTTTACAATGGCTGGAGCTGGGAGGAAGAACAGCGTAGTGTCCGCATTCAGCATGCGGGGAGGGGACAGAGAAGTTAAAATCGAGGGATTAAAAGTAGACGGTTTTTGACGGAGAACGAATCTATGAATTTCAGGGCTGTTATTTCCATGGGTGCCCGAAATGTTTCCAATTTAATAGAGATAGAACCACTCAAGAGAGGACCCTTCCGACTCCCTGCACTTAAGGTTCGAGAGAACCAAAGCTAAAATGGCTCGTCTCCGAGCATCTGACTATGAAGTAATTGAAATGTGGGAGTGTAAATTCAATCATTTAAAGAAGAAGAACAAAAAATTGGATTATCTAAATTTTCTTCCCCATTCTAAAACACACTCCCACTCAATCCCAGAGAGGCCTTCTTCGGGGGCAGAACAGGCAATGCAAAATCTTATCACAAGTGCGAGGACGGGGAAACAATTCAGTATGTAGGACGTTTGCTCCTTGTACCCGTTTGTCAATAAGTTTTCTCCTTATGTTTTATCCCATCCAAAAATATATGTAGGGGACAAGGAGTGTAGAGAAAGAGGCATGGAGGCCGAAGGTCTCATGAAATGTAAAGTATTGCCTCCACTAAATTTGTACCATCCCGTCCTTCCAGCACGCATGAACAATAAATTAATGTTTGTTTTATGCCGTACATGTGGTCTAGAAATGCTAAACACAGACTGTAACCATAACATCGAAGAAAGAGCATTGGACAGGGGACATGGACAATGCAGGAAATGAGAAAGGCCGTAGAGAAGGGGTATACCATTTTAGAAATGTACGAACTTTGGGATTATAAAATTATTACTTACGAAGACGGTGGTCTTTTTACGGATTTTATTAACAAATTTCTCAAGATTAAAACAGGAGGCATCGGGCTACCCCTCTTGGTGCCTCACTGAAGAGGACAAGGCTAAGTACGTTCAAAATTATTATGAACACGAAGGGTGTCAGACTTGACCCTTTCAAAATTGAAAAGAACGGAGGTCTTCGCTCCCTTGCTAAATTGATGTTAAATTCTTTCTGGGGTAAATTTGGTCAAAGGGAAAATCAGGACAAAAACAACATCAATCATAAGAGACCCCT